>NC_081405.1:572962251-573227251 GCF_030272615.1 Cryptomeria japonica
TCACTAGAAGAGGAAGGCTTAGAAGAATTCCCTTTGGAAGTAGATGTTTGCAAACAAGCTTGAAAATTAGTATCACCTATCAAGGTATATGTCTTATTGTTATAAATAAATTTAACTTGTCTATGCAATGTAGAGGGGACAACTTGCATACTGTGAATCCAAGGTCTCCGTAATAACAAGTTGTATGTTAGATTTCCCGACATAACATGGATAGGAGTAGGCAAAGTAACAGGTCCCACTGTGATGGGTAAGGTGATAATACCTAATGAAGACTTAGCCACATTATCAAAGCCTCGAATGGGATGAGAGTCAGGCTCAATAAGGGATGTATCCACATTCATCTTATGCAATAGATTAATGCTACACACATTAAGGCCAAAACCGTTATCTACCAGTGTTCGTCTTATAGCAGTGTCATTTATGATAACCACAATCATCAAGGGATCATATTGATGTTGAATTTCACTAGTAGGCAACTCATCTTGAGTAAACACAATTTGAGCTTTAGGATTCATCACAGAGTTAACCAAAGACACTATATTACTAGACGTATTAGGTGGAGGAACATTCAAATCTTTCAAGGCATCTTGTAACATTCCATGATGAGCGAAAGAAGTTTGGATCAAATCCCAAAGGGATATCTTAGTAGGGGTAGCTTTAAGTTGTTCTATGAGATCATAGTCCTTACCAAGAACTTGTGAAATACGAGCTTGAGGAAGAATAGGTTGGGAAGGAGGAAGTGAAGTTGGGATAACTAGAGGAGGATTAGGTTGCCTATTGTTTCTAGTATTATAAGTTTGGGCAACCGCATGATAACTCTCTCTAGTCAGTTGCTTAGCATACTCATAAGGGCTCTTAGTAGAATAACCTCCTTACACAGTAATAATAGGTTTCTTAGGAGTGCAAAAAGAATCATTAGCATAACCACCTTGAACCACTAAGATAGGCTTATTTAAAGGTTGAGAATTTTGAGAAAGACAAGCACCTTGGACAGTGAAGAGAGGTTTGTTAGATGTTTCATTCACATGTATCGAATTGATTGAGGATGGTTTAGAGGAATGAACAAAAGTGTTGGAAGAATTAATGATAGTCTTCTCTTGCACTAACATCTTATCAATTTTAGGAGAGAGACAAGGGGTAGGCATTGATGTTCTAGTAGGAAGAGGAAAGGTCATATCATCCTCTATCATCAAATGATCTACATGGGGAATAAAATTTCTAGGAGAAGGATCAACATTACTCTCTAAAGTCTCACTTTTGAGAGGGAGATCTTTGAAAGAGATGTTAACCATCTTGCCTTGAACTAGGGTTTCCTTATGAGTAGAACCAAGTTGAGGAGAGGGAGATGCCTTATTTTTAAAGAGAGAATAATTGAGATTCAAGGAAGGTGAGAAACTATAAAGGGAGTTTTAAATCTTTATTTCATCCCCTTTGGCTAGGGTTCTCTCATGGGGTAGAGAATAATCTACACCTTCTTCTAATGGTTAATCCCAAATAGCAAAGTTGTTGAAAGGAATGTTTGAAGTATTGTCAATTTCGGGAGAGGAGATAACATTGTTTATTAATTCCTCATCCTTAGGAGGGAGAACATCAATAGATATGTTAAACTCATCCTCTTTCCTCAAAATATGTTCAATATGATCTTTAGGGGAGAGAGAATTAAGGAAATTGCTTATTATTTCATCTTCTTTCTCTAAGGGATGCTTATGGGTAAGACAAACTTTAGGAGAAGGGTAAGCATTTATCATTAATTCATCATCTTTAGTGGGAATTTTGTTGGAAAAGGAAATTACATCACTAGAAAATGTAGGGATAATGTCATCTTCTTGCACAAAAGGATCCTCATGAAGGGAGTGTTTTTTAGGAGGAACATGAACATATTTCTCCAAAGATTCATGCTTAGGAAGGAGATCTTTGAAAGAAGTGTTCATAACCTCTTGTTGCACTAACATGCCCCCATTGGAAGGACCAACTTTAGGAGAAAATAAGTCAATGTCCATCAATACCTTTTCACTTAGAGAGGCATCATGTAGGGAAGGTGAAGTAACATTAAGAAAGGTGTTTATGATATCATTCTCTTCCTCTAGGATAGCTAAATAGGAAGGGCACATTTTAAGAGAATTGTCAAGATCACTCTTAAAGTCTTCATCCTTAGAGCATGGGAGAGTCTCAAAGGGATTGGAAGCAACTCTTTTAGGCACTAAAATGTTGTTATAGATGGGGGGAGGTTCTTTAGGAGAAGGAAAAATTGAAACAAGGGAAGCTAACCCATTATCAAATGAATGCATCATGACAACAATTTTCCTCTTTCAAATGATAACACATGCAAAATAGAAGGAAATGCTTAATTTTAACCAATGCAAGCACTTAGAATTTAGATTTAGAAAACTGAAATTTATGATTCAAATGAGTTCCTAAATCAGATTTGAAATTATTGATCCCAATTAAGCTATCCACAAGTTCAACTTTGAATTGAAAAAATTAGGGTTTTAGCAAAAATTTCCTCTAATTTTTTTTTTTTTTTTAATCTTGCAAGAAATTAAAACTTGTAAATGAAAATTTGAATTTGAAATAGTATAAACACTCAAATTTGAAAACATAAATCAGAATTAGAGAAGATTGGAATTTCACGTCGGGTTCACCAAAGATGTGTGGGGGAAAAAGTGACACTAAGCAAACATGCCCTAATCTCACTTTCAATCACACATTTGTGGAATACGAAAGAGCCTAGAGGTATCACACAATTGGCTACTTCTTTTTGTGGAAGAGAGAGCCATGGGCTACCTATTAGGATTTCTATTCCTTTGTTGTAATAGAAAGATGAAATGATGCAAGTTCAATTCCTAACCCCAAAGTGCAAGTATGAACTAATAACAAGATTGTAGAATTGAACTTAAACAATGGAAAGCTGTAAACACAAGGATAAAAGGAGACTGCAAATGTGTACCTAGGGTTAAAATCTGAGTGAAAATGTTTGGGACGGGGGCGTGGGTGCCACTGTCCTGATTCTGCCCCTGAAACTACTCTGGAAACTGCTGTTTTGCAACCTGAAAAGCTGTCAAAAATGCTGAAAATTGCTGTCTGACAGAAGGACCAGGGCGCCAAGCGCCCCTGTCCTAGGGACTAGGGCACTCAGCGCCCCTATCTTGGCAGGACCGGGGCGCCCCACGCCCCTGTCCTGGTCTTTTTCTTTGGAATTTGGTGTGAAGTTCAGTTTCCGTCTGCTTCCGTCCGATCTGCAACTTGCGGCGTCATTCGAATCCCGAAACCTGCACTTATATCTAAAAAGGGTATGGTGGGCGGCTATATAGGGTTTTGCCTTAGTCAAACCCCCACTTCGGTGATTTCCACCTCCACGAATAGCCAAGTTGTATTGTAAAATGTATTGTGTGTGCAAGATCCTAAGATGCAAGTAAGCAAACTAGAGCAACCTAGAAAGTAAACCCTAATTGCTTGTAAATGATAATGTAAATGCTCAAAATCAAGATGCAAAGTGATCTAAAGCATGAATACAAATGATATAATGAGGCTTATGCAAAGACATGAAAACAACATGAAATCATACCCAACCCCAAGGGAGGGGTACAAGCCAATCTTCAGTCAGTGATCCCCTATTGCTCTTCAATGTCTTCAAAGCCCTAAATGGATGAATGAAATTGATGAATGCTTGATGGATGGATGTTGAATGCTGTTGAAGTCTTCAAAGATCTACTCTTTCACTGCATAGAAGGCCCTGAAAACCAAAATTCCGTATCCCTTCAAATGAAGAAAGACAACTCTTATATATGAAACCCTAGGTCTTAATTTCAACTTTTGGCCGACCTAGAAATTGAATCTCCTGCCAATTTCTTGGGGTTAAGATTTATTTTATGATTGGATCGTGCTCCTAAAATTTTGGGAAAAATGTCCGGGACCATGTGCACGCCGGGCGCCATGGTCCCGACAACTTTTCACCAAATTTTCAGGGTCGTCGGATATGATGATTTTAGAGAGAATCCCGAAGTTACAGCTGATTTCGAGATGTTTTGACCCCCGAAATCAAGCCCCCAAGTTCAAAATAGGACCTAATTAGGGTTTTTGATTAAATGATGTATTGGAAGAGTAAAATGAAAGGGGCACACTTTAATGAAAAGGGCCCAACTTTATGATATGGGAGATGATAAAATAGAACCTTAGACCTAATTAATTTAATTAATTAAGTGCTAAAGGGAAAATGCAATGCAAAATGCAAAATGCGCCAAGGCGGGTGCTAAACTAGGTGTGAAATTGTACCACCCTAGCAAGTGCATACAATTTACGACGCTACAATTACCCACAATCAGATGATACTACTGCAGATAGTAAGTGTACATAAATGGGGTCTGCACATGCAGAAAGGCCAATAGCCTAGAGCTCACTACTCAATCACAAAATGGGAGTCACACTGACTACAGTTGGATGGTTAAATCCAATAAGAATGTACTACATAAAATAGCATCTTCGTATGCTAGATTCAGTACCAGTGTAATGTTGATATGATTTCACAAAAAACCTAGCTTCACCTTCAAATGATGTCTTCGTATATAGCTCTACTTAAACTCGCATATACCTTCACACAATCCTTTTTCGCATTCCACATTTGATCTTACAAATAAGATCTTACATTTATACCATAACCTAAGACCAATTTTAGTAGGTCAGCTCTACAAGATATTACAATAAAAACATCTTACAAACAATATAATATCCGATGCAATAACCGATTGAACATGTCAGCTTAATGCATTTACAACAATAATTAATCATCTCCATAGCATGCCATGTTGATCTGGAAAAGATAAATCTGTCGGTGTAACCCTAGACCTATTTGCGGGTAATAACAAATATGCAACTATAAATATACCAATGATCAAAAATCTAGGACAAGATGTCCAGATGATGTCTTCGATATAACCATTTGTCTTCCATGCTATTCCAATTGCCCAGGATCATTATATCTCGCCAGTGTACCATATACCAGTAATTGTGCAATAGTTACTTTCTTGCCGGTGAATGTTGTTGGATCTCCAAAGTGCTAGTGTTTTAGTAGGTGTTGACATTAATGACAAAACCATACCAAAATACCAACACCCCTAAACAATCCATTAGGTCTTCTATTCTAGGAATTGGAAACCTATATCTAATGGTGTTCCTATTTATAGCCCTAGAGTTAGTGCACAATCTCCAAGTACCACCTTTCTTTGGGGCTAAACTGGTAGGTACCACACAAGGGTTAATGCTTTTCCTAATTAGGCCTTGGTCTAAAAGCTCTTGGATTTGTTTAGCAATCTCAACATTTTGTTGGGGAGTCATTTTGTAAGCTTCCTTGTTGGGTAAGGATGCTCCGGGTATAAAGTCTATTTGATGGCTTATGGCTCTCTTAGGAGGTAAGGTGGCCTGCTATCCATCACTCACTATTCCTTTGAACTTCTTCAATAGGTCATGAACCTCTATTGGCAAATCTGGTTGCTCTTTCTTGTCTTCCTCTTTAGGCTTCATTACTAATGCAAACCCTACACCTTCACCTTCCTCAAGTGTCTTCAAGAATTGTTTTTCACTCACTAAGAGGACATTAGGACTTGATGCTCTTTTTTCACCTTCCTCAAGGATAGATTGGATATTGAATGTGACTCCATCTTTCTTGAATGAATATGCATTCTTGGCTCCATCATGAATATCTTGTCTGTCAAATTGCCATGGTCTTCCTAATAGAAGATGGCATGCATCCATGGGTAGGACATCACATAACACTTTATCCTTATACCTCCCAATGGTGAAATCCACCTATGCTTGCTCATTGACTAGGACATGTTGGCCTTTGTTCAACCAGGTGACTCTATATGGGTTGTTGTGAGGTATCCTTTGTAATTTAAGCTTACTCACTACCTCTTCTGACACAATGTTGTCTGTTGACCCTGAATTAATGATCACTTTGCAAAATTTATCCATAATCTTATATTTGATCCTAAAAAATTATCTCCTTTGGCTAGGTTCTTCTCCGACTTGTTCTTTTATCAAAGTTCATCTTATCATCAAGTTGTCACCCACCTCAGATTCTAAGGCAATCTCTGAAGTCTTATTTCTCTAAGTCTCTTCTTGAAGGTAGTTCACTCTCCTTTCACTACTCTGTGATGATGATCCCTTCTTTGGACACCTATATGTTGGATGACCAAGCTGATTGCAATGGTAACACTTCATTGAGGCAAAATATGAGGAACCTCTACCTTGTTCACTAGACCTTCCTCTAAAACCACTATTTGACCCCCTTCCTCTATTGAATCCTCCTTTACAAGTGCCACTTTCTTGCTGCTCAGTGAGTTTAGACTCACCTTGTGTTCTTTGCTATGAGTTTATTCCTCCAAAGCCTCCCCTGTGGCCTCTATTTTCTTATCCTCTACCCCTGCCCCTATTACTACTTGAATCATGTTTTCTTTTCAGTTTTTCTTCCACTTTAAGGGCAAGTTGATATCTTTGATGAAGTATCTTTGGACTCATTAGACTAATTTCCTCTTGGATGTTCCATCTTAGTCCATTTAGGTACCTAGCAACCTTGAGACTTTCTTCTTCCACCACATGAGATCTAAGGCTAAGTTTGTGAAACTGCTCCTTATAACTACTTACATCAAAGTCTTTTTGTCTTAGATTTTGTCTTTTCCTATGAATCTGCACTTCATAGTCATCATAGAGATAGACTTCTTTGATTTTGACTAACATCCCTTTCCAAGAAGAGATGGGTGTTTTACCCATTTTCTTCCTCTCATCTTGCATAAATTTACACCAAGTGAGACTAGCTCCTCTCATCCTAGATGTGGCCACTTTAACTCTTTGAGCTTTAGTTATGCCCTCACACTCAAAATGGGTCTCCATTCCCTCTATCCACTTTAGAACCACTTTTGCTTCCATCTTACTAGTGAACAATGGCAATCCTTCTAGTGATTTACCACTCAAGGCTTTCAATGCCTTTAGGAAAGGTTCTAGTTCTAAAACCGGATCAGGTTTAGGTACTTTGTCTATCTCTGACACCTCTTCACCTTTCCCCTCTACTACTTCAACCTTTACCAACACTTCATCTGCTTTGGTTTCAATTAAACCAAACTTGCTTTTCAATTCTTCCAATTTTTCCTTCGGGAGTCTATTCTCCTCCTCCTGATCATCCACTTCCTTTTCCAACTCTGCATTGGTCACCATGGTGTTGTATCCTATAGATTCCACTGAGGACATCAACTCTTCCAGCCCAAATCTTATAGGCTCTGATACCAATTTCATGGGGTTAACCTAGCTTGCTCACACTTCACCTAGTTGGTGTTGCTCAATTCCACCAACCACTCCAGGACTAGCTTTACTCCAAGACCTCTGAATCCTTCTCAATATCTTCTAGGACTTTCTCTTTTCCAATCCCTAGGTGTTTTCAACAACTATTTGACCAGGAACCCTACCATTTCAAAGTGCCTCCCATATGCTCAATCTTGCTAATTTGACAACAATTTATCAATTTCACCCCCATACTATTGTGAGTCATTGCAAAGATGTGGAGGTGATGTTTACCATGGAATGAATTTAATTTGGTCCATTCATGGTTTTGCATTCACTATATTTCTTACTGATTTCACCAATTTGCCTAGAAATAGGGCTACAAGGAATGAGCCCCTATCAGGCCTCCAAAATCCGGTTTTCAAGGGTTTTGAGGGAATCGGTCCAAAATATCCTACAACAATTTTTTTTTTTCTTCAAACACTCACCCAACCCTAAGAGATTTTTTTGGTTTTAGTCTTCCAACTTTCTGTACAATGCCCTAACCCAAAAATGAGGGTTTTGAAGGGTTTATAGGCCTCTCACCGGCAGTGACTGATCAATTTAGTGAATCTTTTCAAGGTTTCTCCTTGTAGTAGAAACTCTGTATGGACCTCATGAAACTCTCTAATTGATTTGGCTAAGGTTTTGTGTCCACCTCTACACTATGCACTCAATTTTCACCATGTCTTCTCTAGCCGGGTTGCTCCTGGACTCGCTTAGAACAAGGTGGTATCCATGTTAATATCCACTTCCATAACTCCTCCCTACATATTTACACTATACAATGGGTTTCCTTCCATTTCCCAATAGGTTGTGATGGTAGCACAGAGGGATTTTATGGGGCAACCATTTTACAAGAATTTGCTATTTACAAGCCAAAACTGGCTATTCGGAAACAAAACAATGAAAATACAAACTCACACTAACTATAAAGAATGAAATGAAACAAATAGTATAGGAAAACACCAAATAAATACAATCCAAAACTGGATCAATGGATTCAATCCATTAGCATTCACATTTTATGCAAAATAAGCCAAAAACAGTGAAAATAGTCCGAAAATGAGTGGTTTTAGATTGTCAATCATACAAAATCAAACTTCAAACCTTGGTAACCATGCAAGAGGAGGTTTAAATAGTATTCCCCATGTGTGAAGGCATCCCAGGTCAGTATGCTAACCCTAACTCCACCTCTAAGCTCTTTAGGACCAAAGCTGTCATGACCACTTTTAAAAGTTGTTATGACAACTCTTACAACTATACATTTTGTCTTTTTAACCTAAGAAACCTATTATAAGTCATTAATCATGAATTTTTAAGCATTCCTAAGTCTATTCTAAACCTCTCTAATGCTCACACCAAGTTATGCCTCTTTTGACCATCAAGAAGGCCATTTACCTACTCAAACTACCACCTACTCACAAAGTGCAAACCTAGGAAGAAAACTAACTCAACTAAGCCTACACTTGACTCAAAACAAACATTAGACACACACCTTGGACCCTCCTAGAGTCCTTATTAGGAACCTAACTTGGCTAAGGTCATTACAAGCCAAAATTATGGAAGGACTATGAGCCTAAGTCCTAGGTGCTCCTACACCATGAAACCATATAAAGCCTTTTTCAATTTGCATACCATGTCCAAATCTTCTACCAACTACAAACTATAAAGTTCTATATATAATTATTCTGCTAGATCTCCATTTATAAGTGTGGACTTGACCTCCATCTAATACACCTTGAAATCTTTGTAAGTAGAAAATGCCAGAAACATTATGATTACCTCCATTCTAGCCACTAGAGCATAATTTTCGTCAAAATCAATACCTTCTGCTTGAGAATATCCTTTACATATTAGTTTGTCTTTGTTTATTTTCACTTCTCCTTCTTCATTCAATTTGTTCTAAAATAACCACTTGCTTCAAATAACATTCTTGTCAATAGGTTTGGGAACAAGTTCCCATGTTTGATTATTTTCAACTCAATCAATTTCTTCTTCTGTATCATTTATCCATCCTTCATCCTTTCTTGTATCAAAAGAGGTCTTGGGCACAATTTTTGATAAAAAACATTCACTTGTTGGGTTGCCTTGGTAGGTCTTCTTTTTGCCTACACACCCTCATTATTATCACCAATAATTTGATATTTGGAGTGATTATTTTGAACATATCTTTTCAAAGTACCAGGGTTCTTATCTGATTCCTTTTCTTCTAATATTTGTATTCCTTTTCTTCCTCCTTTTCTTCTATAGTGTAGGTAACACTTTCTATTCCACAATCATCAAGTTCTTGAGTGGTTTGGTTCCAATTTTCATCCACTCTAACATTTGTGCTCTCAACTATCTTCTTAGTCTCTTTTTGTAGCACCTATAGGCCTTACTTCTTGTTGAATATCCTAAAAGGATTCCTTCATTAGTTCTTGAATCAAAATTTATAAGATCCTCTTCATCTCTTTTTATATAACACTTACCCTATAATATTTTGAAGTACTTAGTAGTGGCAATCCTTCCATACCATAGCTCATATGGGGTCCTTGAATTTCCTTTTCTAGCTTGCACTTTGTTAAGACTATAAACAATACTATGCATAACCTCTTTCCACTAAACATAGAACAAGTTAGCATCCATTTTTGCAAAGACAATATTCATGTCTTTCAACGATCAAAACATTTCCTCATTTGGCTTCCTTTAGATGATAGATGTTTCCATCAATCCTTGTACCTTCTACAATCAATCTTCTAGATATCCATTTTTTTTTTCTTTCACATCTAACTAACACTAATAAGATTGTCTCAATCCCTTAACATAGAAAACATCCTATTTTTCATTCTTTTCATCAATGATTATAGTTCCTTAACTACAAATTTGAGAAAATTATTCACCACCAAACTTAACTGATCCACCATTCTAATTTTGAGGATTAATGAACTTTCTTTTATCACAAAACATGTGATTAGAGAAACCACTATCAATCATCCATGCATTAGGCTCTTCTTTTGTATGAAGGGCAGTCCACACAATTAAGGATCTCTCATAGTTGTTATTGTTAGATAGAGTATCAAATTCTTCATATTTTTCAACATTATCAACTTTTATAGACATAAACAATGTTTCATCATTTGAATCATCACATTCTTATTCCTCAATTGTATAACTAATTTCTTTGGAAAAAAGAATTATTTTAGGTTTATCTCATTTGCATTTATTATCTCAACTTCTACTATTATCTTCTCTAAAAACATATATAGATTCACAATGACCAATTCTTCCACAATTGAAGCATTTTAAGGGTAACTTACCTTTATATTTTCTAGTACCTTTCTTCAATTTTCTTACAAATTTTACTTTTGAATTATCAAATTCATCATCAAGGTCAACATTTTCTTCCATTCTCCTGTTGGATTTGAATGTACCTTCTTTCTTGGAATTGTCTAGTTCAATATCTTTCATCTCAAAGGTAGAGAGTGCTCCATAGAGTCGATCCATTGTATAATTGTCCAGATCCATACTTTCCTCTATAGTAGACACCTTAGGAACAAATGAATTAGGAAGTGTTCTTAGTACCTTCTTTACTACCTCATCTTCATTTAGTTTACACCCAACACCTTTTATTCCACTCACCACTTCAGTTAAATGGTGCATGTAGCTATCAATAGTTTCATCTTTTGACATCCTTAGACTATGAAATCTACTTTTGAGGTTTTGCAACTTGACTTGCTTTATCTTTTTGTCTCCTTCATATATACTACTAAGCTTCTCCTAGACATATTTTGCAAATTTGTAGTCAATTACCTTCAATAGTTTTGTATCAAACAAACCACTTATTATTGCATTCCTTTCCTTTCCATTGTTATCATGCATTATAATTTCATTTGAAGTAGTAGGTATAGTAGAGGAGGAGTATAACTATCTACAATTCATTTTTGTATTCTTAATCCCCTAGATTTCAAATATGATTTCATCCTCATCTTTTATAAGTAGTTTGTGCCATTCACAAGAGATCACCAAATTTACATGGAGAACCTAAATAGGGAAAAACTATAGTGAGAGTCAACTCACAATATATGAAAAGATTACAATATTGTCTTAGGATCGCTTCAAAAAAAGCACACTACTCTTTGAAGGACTTGTACGCTAAGATGCACTATCCTAGGTCAATATACAGAGGACTTGCAGAGTGAGAAACATTGCCTTAGGGAAAGATACAAAGCTTGTTGATAATACTCTCAATCTATGAGCAAGTAACATGAAGTATATGAATCAAAATGAATGGGCCTCTAACACTACAACCTATAATGGTCTCCAAGTATGAAGTTGTCCTTGAATCTTTGTCTTAAGCAATGAACTTCACAACAATCACAACACACTTCTTTTGTCACAACTTTGCATCAGTGATTTTGTAAATGATATAATCATATAAGCACATCACTAACAATGATCCATGCACTCATCTTATCCATCATCATCAATTTTATCTTCGATATATATACCATCTTCTTCATTGCACATATCAATTAGATTTGCCAAAATAGAGGACAAGAATAGGTACCATCAAGTTAGCCACCAATGCAAGAGATAGAGGACCTAAAATATCATATCACTTCTTTTGAAAAAAATCACATGTAATCACACATCCTCTAAGGTTAGCAACAAGGTAGCGTGTAGATAAACCAAGAAACAGACCACTAGTCAACCCAAAATGTATTTTCTAGATGAACAAACCTAATTTGGATCCCAACACACCGAGGTAGAACCCAAAATAAATGGAACTCAACCTTCAAAACAAGTGGAGACATCCAATAACTCATCCTAGGTAGAAGAACACCTTTTGTTAGTCAAACCAAAGCAATTACCTTAAAACATATATTCCAATTATAAATGTACCATCAAATATACTTTCTAGCATCATGTGCAGGACATAAGGATGATCCTTGAACATCTAAAAGCATTCTCATATCCTTTTTCATCTTTACACATCAAAATCATGTTAGCACAACAAAATTGATACCAAGCAATTAATTATAGAGATCCAGTCAAAGACAAAATACCATTATCACTAGTTGTAGAGCACGCAAGCTTTTAAAAAATGAATTGAGACACAATAAAAAACATTGTAAAAATGTACTCCAAGTTGCAACACCTGAAACATCAATGTAGAGAAATGAAAAGTACTTTCTAGACCAATTTTGATAGACAACTGCTAGCCAACTGCAATCACCAATCATATCAGATGTAAAACCTAGGACTTGAAAGGATAAGAGTGCAATGTCCATAGAGAATAAAAATTATGTTTAATTTTGTAATACCATATTTGTAAATGTAGAGGAATGTAGAGCTTTCTTCTAGACACACATCAATATATACTTTTGCACCAACTTGCTTTATCAAACTTCCAAATTGGACCAAAATATCTCAAAAATATTATCTTCTCACTCCATACAATATATTCATTCTAATATCATGAATTTAATTCTCATCTTTATGTCTCAAACCAGCTAAACATCACCATGTTATCTTTTCCATCAGCCATATTGTCACCATCATCAATGATATTACTCAATGTAGACAGTAGACACCGATACTTTCTTAATATGCATAACTCTTATGAGAAATGAAAAGATAGTAGTAAAAGAGATATATTACAACAAGTGTAAAGGGATAGTTTTGATGGATTCATAAAGAGATCTCTAATAAAGATGGTATCTTTGAAAGGAAAGGGAGAACAAGAATACACACCTTCCCCATTGATAGGAAAGAGTGGATTATTTGTAAAAAGATTGCACACATTCACTAAGGAGAGACTATTCATAAGAAGAAATAACATCTTACAGAATATGTCCAACCAAGGGACATATATCTACTCACATGGAGGGCCATACTATGTAAGAAAAGACCTGAAGTCATGAATTATGTATCTAAAAAAAGGAAAAAATAATCTTTCAAAGATAAAGAGAATGAAATACCATTCTTGGCCCCCAAGGATGGATACATGGACACCAAAGAGAGTTCATTTATAAAAGACACACTCTTATAAAATATGAAAAAAATCCTCATTAGGGATACATTTTACTATAAGGGGATGAGATCATCTATTATTACGAGGATCCGGTTATTACAGAGAGGGGGGGGGGGGGTGAATTAGTAATAAAACAAATCTGCAACACTTTCCAAAACTATACTGGTAACTACTCAAACAACCTTCAAAGAAGATTTAACAAACCATTCACTCAAGTGTTCATCCATATGCAAACAATGTAAAGATATCAAATGCACATATCAAAAATGTATCCACCACATGAACACAAAGATTTTTCATGTGGAAACCCAACTAGGAAAACTACAGTGGGAATTAGCACCCACAATATATATTTCCACTCTTTTGGAATGTGTCTGGTTAATAGCCCGGTTAAGAGCATACCCTGTTAGGAGTCACCCGGTCAAGGGATTTTGCCTCAACCCTGTTAGGAGCTCTACCTTGTTAAGAGTAACCTTGTTATAGGATTTTAAACTCAAGTTAATGAGCCACTCGGTGAATGGATTTACAATATTAGACCTATTAGGATCTACCTAATTAAGGGATTTCAAATTGTTGTAACTGTATACGGTGAAAATGGAAACAACAATATTATTGAAAGACGAAATGAATTCAACCACAAAAACCTAGCCTAACAACAACAAAGATCCACCATAACATATGAAGATTACCTAAGACAATGCAAATCAAATGAAATCACAAAGATTATACCTTCACATGTCCAATAGGGTTTGGATCTCCATTCTTCCTATCTCCATTGATCTTGCTTGATATATTTGCTCTCAGATTTTATATGTGCACAAGAGCTCAACAAAGAATGGAAATGTGGTTGCAAGTAGGATCGCATATGAAAGTGCAAAGGCATAGTGTAGTCAATTGATCAGGTAGTTAGTTAGTTGGGGTTGATAATGAAGAAAGCATCTCCTTATATAGAAGATACTATATGAAATGGAGGGATAAGAATGAGATGTGTAAAAGATAAATGGTTGGCTATGATTAGAGGGTAGGTAGAGAAAGTATGAAAATAATGAGAGGGTAGGTAGTGTAGGAATTAAGAGATGGATGACATCTGTCATGGGTAGAAAAGGTTAATGAATTAATTAAATAAATAGATTTATTTAATTAATAGAAGAAGTGGGATCAAATTAAATAAATAAGATATTTATTTAATTTAGGAAAAAGGATAATTTTAATAAATAAATGTATTTATTTAAATGAGAAATAAGGCTAGAAGAGAATAAATGAATTAATTAAATAAATAAGGATTTATTTAATTAATAGAAGAATTAGGCTAAAATAATTAAATAAATAAAATATTTATTTAATTAGACATGACAATTTTAGGTGTCTACATTTTGCCCCTCTTTGAGACAATGCAACTTGTCGCGTTGTTTCAAAGA
The DNA here is from genome assembly GCF_030272615.1 of Cryptomeria japonica. Classification (NCBI taxonomy): domain Eukaryota; kingdom Viridiplantae; phylum Streptophyta; class Pinopsida; order Cupressales; family Cupressaceae; genus Cryptomeria; species Cryptomeria japonica. Next base: position 572,976,994 of record NC_081405.1, read on the forward strand.
AGATAAGATGAACTGATACAGAGTTGCCCCAAGATGGGAATGATATGCCCCCTCGAGAGATTGGATGAAAATGTCTGGAAAGATTGCAGACAATCTCTCAATAAGAAAGAAATGCTAGAAAGGACTGACTGGATAGAGTGACAGAGTCACGGGATAAAGAAGACTGACTTGGGAAATGAGGGCCAGGGCTAGGGCTAGGGCAGTCTATAAAATAGAACACAAGGGGAACACATCCTCATTGTCATCCACACATCCAAGAGATCAGAGTGCAGAGAGAGAATAGAGTAGCAGCAGTCAGCAGCGATGGCATTGGTTCACAAATTTGATCGCGTTCGCCGATTTTAGAGGCCAGCAGATGCAGGAGAGCTGGTGAGTACCACAAAACCTCCTTGTACTTTGTCACAATAAATGTTGTCATTAATGCATGCTAGGTAGAGAAATAAATGCACATTTAGGTATGTCAAACAAGGTCATAAAATGTCAAGGCATGTCTGTGCTAGTACTAGGCGCGTCTAAGTTAGCTAGGCACATCTATGTTTGTGCCAGGCGCGTCTGTGCAATATGTAAGCGCGTTTATGTCATGAAGGCAAGTTTATGTCAAAATGTGCATTTATGTCTTCTAGGGCAAATCGACAGTTCTGTGATGAACATACGTTGTCGATTGGATAAGCTGCTGAGAGGATACACTCAAGCAGGTCCTCTAGGGAAGACTAGAATGGCAAATAGGGCTAGGATTGACAATTCTGTGATAGAACATATGTTGCCAATTAGGAAACTACTCAAGAGGATACACTCAAGTAGAGGCCCTAGGATAGGATAGATCAAGGCACTTTGTGATGAACATTGAGTACCAAGACATAGTACTTTGTGATGAACAGGGAGTACTAAAAAGAGCAGCACTTTGTGATGCACAGGGAGTGCAAATATGAGCAACACTTTGTGATGAATAGGGAGTGCAAAAACATGTAGTACTTTGTGATGAACAGGGAGTACCACTAGAATAAAAGCAACACTTTGTGATGAACAATGAGTGTCACTAGGATAGAAGCAACACTTTGTGATGAACAATGAGTGTCACTAGGATAGAGTATCATAAGCACTTAGGATAATAAGCAGCATTTTGTGATGAACAGGGAATGCCACTTTGATTGACAAAGTTGATTTGCTTGATTACAGGAGTACCTACCTATGCTAGAGTCACTGGAGAGATTCCCATCAACTCAGAGGTTATGACCAGAGCTGACATTTGAGGACAGAGCCGCGATTGAGGTTATGGGTTTGAGATTCATTCTGTATGTGCCTAAGTTTCGGGTGAACATGGGATTGTTGACTGCACTTGCTGAGAGATGGCACTTTGAGACATGCACATTCCATTTGCCGATGGGTGAGATGACAGTCACCTTAGAGGATGTATACAGGATTCTGAGGATATTTATCGATGGGGAGTTGATACCCTATGATCGAGATGGAGATAGGGATGCCCTGAGATGAGTGTTCCAGGATCCAGGATTGGAGATGAGGGATGGACATGTGGCTTGGGATACCATGACACAGACAGGATTAGCACTACTAGTAGTATTTGTAGGAGTGATCAGTGGGTTCCTGTGTTTGGATAGGGCAACATGAGGGTTGTTTGTGGGCTGGGGGATTACCTTGGAGATGCTGGTGACACAACAGACCAGATATACCTGGGGACCGTGTGTGCTGGTGCATTTGTACTATGAGCTCCATCAGTTCATCTACCATGGATCTGTAGGATTGGGTTGCAGAGTGACATTGTTACAGGTATGGGCATATGAGCATCTGCTAGTGACACGATCGATACATTTCAGGGGCAGGGGTCATGGACACAGTTTTGTTCACTTGTATGATATGATTACATCATAGCCATGGATTGGCAGGTTGAAGCACTAGCGTAGGGTCATTGATGAGATTGATACTGTGGTATGGAGGTCGTACTGAGAGTGTGAGGAGTGGGAGGATGATGCAGTAGAGCTGCCATACACCTTTAGGAGTAGTTATCTGATTGGGCAGATGCCCTATGTACTGGAGAGGCAGTTGGTAGACAGAGTATGTAGGCAATTTGGCAGGATCCAGCAGATGCCACGGGGTTCTGGGATGTATGCTCAAACAGTGAGGGATCAGGCACACTTCGGGCCTTTGTTATCATATGATCAAGCCGTGATGCAACTAGTGGAGATGACTCCCTTGCCATGGGATATGTGGCCAGAGATCAAGGATGCAGGGATGGATGTAGAGTATACTGCATATTTGGCAAAGCATCCATTTCCACGGTTGACAGATCCAGGAGAGCTGATAGATGGAGATGGCAGAGAGGATGAGGATGATGATGGAAATGGCGGAGGTAGAGGTCAACAAAGGAGGTGAGGTGTGATAGGAGAGAGGAGAGTGGCTCTGTGGAGAGAGGATGGAGAGGAGAGATAGGCTCAGGTGGTGAGAGGCCAAGGCGGATTGCCATTACAGGTGCCAGTAGCATAGGGTCCCAGATAGGTACAAGTACAGGGACAGGAACAAACGCAACCACAGGAGAAGCCACAGGTATAGTCACTAGTATAGGGGCAGCCACAGGTGCAGGGGGGGAGGAGGAGGATGAGCTATTAGAGTTGAGGGAGATCTGCTAGGGATAGAAAGATGAGATCCAGGATCTAGAGCGGGAGACAGCTAGGCTCAGGAGATAGCTGAGGGACACAGAACAGGAGCGGGATCAAGCCATTCAGCATTATATAGAGGCTGAGAAAGCACTGAGGGCAGGGAGGCAGGCGGCAGAGGACATAGGAGCTGGTTATGCTTATGTTCTGTGAGTCGAGGAGGAGATAGGCTACTAGAGAGACCTATAATATGGGGGAGTGCCACCAGATCAATAGGCTAGGAGCTTCCGCAGACCATCGCGGACAGCGACAACCACTGGAGGGAGTCAGAGGAGTCAGGCATCTAGCAATGGGGTTATGGGTCCTCCACCACCACTAGATAGAGGGGACATGAGAGATGATCCTAGGGCGGGTCCTTCTAGGGCTGACTTCATTGAGGCCAGGTGGCTCCGAGGGAGGGAGTTCATCATAGCCTTAGAGGGCTCCCTATGTATCAGTTTTGTACCATTTTGTATGATGATGTAGACACCTTCGGGTGATTGTAGCCATATGATTTTGACATCATTGTATCATGACACTTATGATTATATATATATGAGATGATTCATCTTTGTGGCAGCTATATGTATGTGTAGCTATGTGATGAGATGTTTCATGATGTATGTTTCTATGTGATGGTTATGATATGGATGCAAATATGTATATGATGCAATGCAATATTTTTGTTCTTTTATGTTTTATATGCGTATGCATGATGCAAATGTGAATGTATGAAATGTTAATGAATATGATGAGGCAAATGTAAAATGTGCTAATATGTGTTGTGTGCAGGATGTGATGCAATTGTGATATCTATATGTATGTATGAAATGCTTATATGTGGTAATGCAAGTGCAACTACATGAGATACAAATATTTTTGACGTGTCATTATACTCAGTCATGTGATAGCAGGCTACATAGAATCAAGAAGGATGATGGAAGTCAATCAAGAAAGGGGGATGAAAGATAGAAGATATGAAAGTGAAAGAGCTTCTTGTGTGTTATCATCATTGAGCTTTATTATGGCAAAATAGGTTATGACCATCGAGGCATATGTTCGACCTAGAAAGTCATTGTACCTGTTTGCATGGAGATAAGATAGTCACAAAACAAGGAATGCCCCACATCATACTAGACTCATAGTGTCCTCATATCCTTGGACTTGAGTCATAGCATTACTAAGAGACAATCCACAGACAGCAAAGAAAATAGGTGACGATACCCCATCCTTGCCTTTCTAGTCAAAGACATCCTAGAGATAGAATCTCTAGTCAGAGACATCCTGGAAAAGCTAAAAGACATGTCACCAAAAGATAAAATCAAAAGAAAACCAATACTCAAGACCAACATCCACTGTATTCGTCAAGTTTAGTGTCTCTTGTCACTTGTATAAGTCTTATTTGATTGTGGTCACAATATTTACTTTCACAAAGAGGATAGATAGCACTAAACCATATGTTGTCTGAGTCTGTTGAAAGATTTGATTTGTTGAAGTCCATCGTTGCTGTTGCATCTCATTTGAAACTGACTGAATCCATGAAACTGATACTTTATTACAGAGAAGATGAAACTTTATTGCAAATCTGTGATGCAAATGCTGCATTATTGCAGATTGTGTGCGGATAGACTGAAGAAAAGTAGAAGAAATTGTACTCCTCAAAATGTGTGATGCTCTCAGTTCCACACCCATCACTAGATGTAGGATTTGCCTTAGCCACAGATAGGAGCTGATTTATTATGGATTGAAAGGGGTGAAAAGGAGGGATTATTATGAATGGCTAGCCAATCTTAGGTAGATCAATAACAAGCCATGATGGGAATAGGTAAGTTTATTATGAATGAATAGGTCGTGAGTGTGTGCAAAGTGAAAGGATGCGATGGAATCCTGAAGGAGGGAGGAGCAATATCTCTACGCATGGCGTTGGTGACTCAGTTTTCACCATGGTACTTGCCCAGGGCACCACCGAAGTGGTTTTCACCATTGGACGAAATGTTTTTCTATTTTTTCAATTTTTTTGTGTCACAAGGCGCCTGTTTGCCAGGTTTTCACCAAGTAATGATTTTTTATTTTTTTATTTTTTTATTTTTTGAATTTTTTGATATTTTTGTCTTTTTGAATTAGGATACTCTGAAGAGCTATGTGTGAAACTTGCGAAGGTGCATGTTGTTGATAGGATCCTCCAAAGGTTCACCCTCTGTGTTTGAGAGCTGATATGCACCAGATCCATATGTTGCTGTGATGATGTAAGGACCAAGCTAGTTTGGTTTAGATTTGCCCTTCTTCTCTCTGTCTTGCTAGTTTTTAGGATTTTCTCTGAGAACCAAGTCACCTACCTCAAATGTGCGAGGCTTGACTTTATGATTGTAGCTATGACTCATTCATTGGTGATAAGCCTTGAGGTGCTTAAAAGTGGTTTGTCTTCGTTCATCCAATAATTCAAGTTCTTGTAAGTGAGAGACCCTGTAGTCTTCATCACTAATAATGTTTTGCAAAGAGACTCATAAAGAGGGTAACTCGACCTCAATAGGTAAGATAGCTTTAGTGTCGTAAAAAAGTGAATAGGGTGTAGCTCCTATAGTTGTGCAGACGCTTGTGAGGTAGGCCCAAAGTGCGGGATTAAGTTGGATATGCCAATTGCGGCCAGCGTCGTTGATTGTCTTTTTTAGGATTTTAAGGATTGTTTTATTAGATGCCTCAGCTTGACCATTACCTTGGGGGTAATAAGGTGTGGAAAAATGATGGGTAATATGGAAGTGGTCATAGAGTTCATGAACATCCTGATTTTTGAAGGGACGCCCATTATCGGTGATGATGGAAATAGGAATACCGTATCGACAAATGATATAGTTGAGAATGAATGTAGCAATTTGTTTTCCAGTGACCTATCTAAGAGGCACCGCTTTGATCCATTTTGTGAAATATTTTGTGGTAGTGATGATGAATTTATGACCATTGGAGGAAGGAGGGTGAATCTTGCCTATGAGATCGAGTCCCCACTGACAAAACGGCCAAGGAGTCGCAATTGGTTGAAGTTCTTGTGCTGGCACATGGATGAGGTCTCCATGAAGTTGACACTGCTTACATTTGTCGATAAACTGATATGAGTCTTTTTCCATATTGGGCTAGTAATATCCAGTCCTGATGAGTTTCTTGGCTAAGGTAGGACCACTAGAATGTGGACCACATATCCCTTCATGAACTTCACATAATGCAATCTGAGTTTCATCTCTTTCTAAACATATAAGAAGAGTGCCATCTAGACCTTGACGGTATAGGATATCAGCTAAAATGACATATCAATTCTGTGGTAGATCGATTAGTGAAGCATTTTGTGGTAGATCGATTAGTGAAGCAATTGTAGCCATGGCATCTACGGCTCAATTCTGCTCTCTTGGTATCTGCTCAAAGTCTAACTTCATGAAATGTTGTTTCAAGTCATCCACCAATATTTTATAAGGCATTAATTTCTCATCCTCTGTTTGGTAGTCATCAGTTTCTTGAAGAATTACAAGTTGAGAGTCCCCAAAAACCTGAAGTTCCTGGATCTTCCACTGAACTACAATTCGTAATCTAGTTGTTAATGCCTCATATTCTACTATGTTATTAGTGTAGGGAAATGATAATCGATATAGTTTTGGTATACAATCCCCTTGAGGAGTTATGAAGAGGATGCTAGCTCCTGCCCCATGCTATGTGTATGAGCCGTCAAAGTATAGCTGCCAAGGTTTTGCATGTGACACTGTTAAGATGGATTCATTTGGAAATTCTGAAGTTAGAGGAACATCATCTATCATGGGAGCATTTGCTAACTGATCTGCGATAGCTTGTCCTTTTATTTCTTTTATGTCCACATACTCAATGTCGAATTCACTGAGGAGCATCACCCATTTGGCTAGTCACATAGTAAGCATTGCTTTATTGAGAAGGTATTTCAATGGATCGATCCTTGCAACCAACTTAGTTTTATGAGTTAGCATGTAATGTCGTAATTTATGTAAAGCAAAGACCACAACGAGACACGCACGCTCGATTGGTGTGCAGTTTAGCTCATATCCCACCAATGTGCGACTAATGTAGTAGACTGCCTTTTCTTTGCCCTCAACAACCTATTGTGCTAAGAGTGCCCCCAATGTTGTTGAAGTAGCTGATATGTATAGTAATAGAGGTTCATCTGAAATTGGTGGCATCAAAACTGGCGGATTCAGAAGATAATCTTTGAGTGCCTGTAAAGCTTGTTGACAATTATCATCCCATTTAAATTTGATGTTTTTATGTAGCAAATGCTGAAAAGGATTACATTTATCTCCAAGTTGTGCTATGAATCTTCGTATGGACTAGAGTCTCCCTTGCAAAGATCAAAGTTGACTGATATTTCTTGGTGGTTGCATCTCTAGGATGGCCTTGACTTTTGCTGGATCGGCTTCAATTCCTTTTTTTGAGACAATGAATCTCAGGAGCTTCGCAGAGGTTACTCCAAAGACACATTTCTTGGGGTTTAATCTTACTTTGTATTTTTCTAACTGATCAAAAATGACTGAAAGTATGTCCAAATGTGTATCTTTATATATTGATTTTCCCAAGAGGTCGTCAACATAATCTTCCATAGTAACGTGCATGAGATCATGAAAGATAGTGGTCATGGCTCTTTGATATGTAGTGCCTACATTTTTTAGCCCAAAGGGCATAACATTCCAGCAGAAAGTTCCCCAAGGACAAGTAAATGTCATTTTGTGCTAATCCTCAGATGCGATTTTTATTTGATTATAACCAGAGAATTCGTCCATCAAAGATAACATTACATGACCTGCTATGAGATCGACGATTAAGTCAATATTTGGTAATGGAAAATCATCCTTAGGACAAGCTTTGTTGATGTCTTTGAAATCTGTACATATTCGAATGCTATGATCTGGTTTATTGACTAACACTAAGTTGGAGATCCATTTAGGATAATCAATTGGGCATATGAATCCAACATAAAATAATTTTTCAAGCTCTGCCTTGACTAATAATGCCACTTGTGGATGCATCTTTCTTAATTTTTGTTTCATTGGTTTTGCCGTCGGTTTGACTGTCAAATGATGCATTACCAAATCTAGATCTAATCCAGGCATACCAGTGTATGACCATGCAAAATTGATTTGTCGCTCTGTGAAGAAACTTATGAACTTTGATCTTTTTGTCTCTGTTAGAGATTGAGCCAGGAAAATGTTATGTGGAACTTCTTCTATGCCAATGTTTGTTTTGATGGTCTCCTCTACCAACATAGATGATTTTTCCTCATAGGATGCTGGGAGAATGTCAAGCCTTCCATCTTCAGGTGCCTCAAAGAGGTTTTCACCCTCAGATACGTCCTTTCTTTTTACGTTTTTGGGGTCAGATAGTGCCACAACGTGGTTTTCGCCATAAGACCCTTGATTTGTTTTTATTATTATATTTTTATGACTGGAAGGCCCGACACTCTCACCAAAATATGCCACGTTGTTGAGTTCTATAGTGTATCCTGCTTTATGGTCCCAAGGGGGTGTTGGCAATATTGCATTATAACAGACAATGAAAGATTGTTGACATTTCATAAGGATATTGAGAAGGTTGTTGATGATTATGGATATAACTGATTAAAGATGTTTTACTATCTTGATATTATTATTTTGTCATTGATGTCAAGAAATTGATTTTCTAATTCAATATGATGTTGCCATATCTTGAGAAGTATGATATGAAGATTATAAAGATGTCGGTCAAAGACACAAGAAAGAATATGATGAATAAGGGGATGAATAAGGTATTCAAATGGGCAACTACTATCGAGTCAGACAATGATGAGATCGTGATGTTTTAGATTGTTTTAACATCATACATATGTTGTAAATTGTAAAGGTTAATACTATACTATGTTATCAAGCAAAGAACCTAGTCAGCAAAACCCTAAGGAACCTAGTCGGTAAACCCTAAGGTTATCGCTATCGGTTAATGAAGGCAGAATGTCTACCGAGTGAAGTTTAGTATTCACCGAGTTGTTACCGAGTTGTAACTGAGCTATAATAGAAGGCATTGAATGTTTACATACAGTATTTAATGAAGGAAGCTGATGAGATGGAGTGGATTAAATGATTGGTGAGCCGTGAATGAAGTTTGTTAATGTATCTAAGGCAATGGAAAGTCGACATGAAGATCTACAGCTCAGATTTAACTACAATACCCTGGCACAAGTTCCAAGACTATTATGCAAGTTCCAAGGCGGGGTAAAATGTTTTCAGATCGAAAGATGCATTGAACGTCAACAAGATTGAAGATCTGATGGCTATGATTGATCATGGGAAATGTGATCAAGGAGATTAAGTGGTTACCTAATTGTTTATAAATAGGAAACTATTGATAAACAATGTATGCGGGCAAGTGTATGCACGGGGAAGCTACATAGTGATTATCGAGCATAGAAGCTTGAAGACCTGCTAGAATAACAGAGTATAGAAGCCCATCAAATAGACAAGATTAGTTCTATGTCTAGATTATATTGAACAAGTAGGAATCTGCTTTAGCATTTTATATGTGAAGTTGCAAATAGATTTTATTACTGTTATTTTGTGAAAGTGATAGAAAATCTCTTAACCGAGTGGACTTAATAGTCTTATATGTAAACCCTCTAGCAAGGTGACATTTTGATTGAGTGTTTGAAATCCTTTAACAAGGTTACTTCTAACAAACTGAAGATGCTAACAGTTCTAAGGGAAATCCCTTAACTGGGTCACATCTAGCAATGTGTTTGTAATCTTTAATAGGATTTGCTTTTAACTGAGCATACTCTAGAAGAGTATATTTCTTAGTGGGTCCGAAATCCCACAATGGTTTTTCCCTATTTGGGTTTCCATGTTAAATCTAGTGTTATGAGGTTTATATTGTTCATATGCTTTTGAGTTTGCATGTTTAACAGTTTTGGTTATATTACTAAAAATATATGTTACCGAGGTTGAATCTGATGTTTTTATGGAAGATTAAGTTTGTATGATTCACCCCCCCCTCTCATCTTGTTGGCTATTGGATTTGTACTTATATTAAGTATCACAACTATCAATCGGTATCAGAGTATTGGACTCCGGAAGGAATGTTTAAAGGCACTTGAGTTAAAGATCCAAAGATGTATAAGAGGGATGCACCAAAGCTGAACAAGTCAAGTTTCTCTACATGGCAGAAAAGGATGAAGCTAAATCTATCAAGAGTTGGAGAATATGTTGTATACTATCTGGAGAATGATTTTGTTGCACCAAGCACCTATCCATTGACTATGGAAGAGATAAAGGTGAAGCAAGAACATATTCAAGCAATGATTGAAATAACATCTGCATTGACCAATTCAGAGTTTAATGATCTAGAAGGCTGCAATGATGCAAATGCAATGTGGGATAAGCTCATATCAGTATATGGAGGAGATGAACATGTTCAAAGAGAAAAAGTAGATAGTCTGAGAGGACAACTTGAATCTATGAGGATGAATGAAGGTGAGAACATAACTCAGTACAATACAAGACTAAAGGAGATTGTCAATCAAATCAAAGGAGCCGGTGGAACTATTGAAGAAAAGGATATAACAAGTAAGTTGTTGAGATCCCTTCTACTAGCTTATGCAATCCGAGTCTCTGCAATCAATGAATTGAGGTCTGTACCTAACATGGTAGTTTCTTTAGATGCTACTATTGGTAAGCTACATGCATTTGAGTTAAGTAATTTTGATAACAGTGGATCTTTGGTAAATAAAGTTGAATCTGCATTTAGTTCTTTTCATCTTGATGAATCTTATGATTTCAATGAAAGAAAGTATAAGTACTCTAAAGGAGATCACAGTGGAGCAAGTGAAAGATTTTGGAAGAACATGGAAGAAGTACACAAACTGTATGAGGAAATCAGAAAGCAAGAAGAGTTTGAAGCACTATTAGCCAAAAGGTTACTGAGAGGCAAAGGTAAGTATAAAGGAAAACTACCTTTGAAATGTTTCAATTGTGATAAGGTAGGACATATGGCTTCTAACTGTCCTGACAAAGATTTTACTGAAAAGAGAGATTACCAAGATAACAGACAGAACAATAATCATTACAGAGGACACCGAGACTTCAGAAGAAGAGATAGAAAGACATGCTTAATAGCTGATGAGGAATCTAATGATGATAAATCAGAAGAGACTGATACAGAGGAAGTAGTTTATGTGGCTATCAAGAATGGCTCAGATGAAGAAAGGTATGAAGAAAAAGCCCTAATATCTCACATAAACACTAATGATTCTTGGATTATAGATAGTGGATGCTCACATCATATGACAGGAGATAAACACAAGTTTGTTATATTAGAAGATTATGATGGAGGCTATGTTAGATTTGGTAATGATGCACCATGTCCAGTAAAAGGTAAAGGATCTATAACACTTCTTGATAATGCAAGATGCAATGATGTTTATTGGGTTGAAGGTTTGAAATACAATTTGTTGAGTGTAGCACAACTAAACAACATAGGTTACCGAATAGAATTTCAGAAAGGAATTGTCAAAGTTCATGACAAAAATGGAAAGTTAGCTACTACCGGGACACAAACAAAAGGTAATAAATTTCACCTTGACTCAACTCAGAATAAGTGTTTGCATGCAAAGATTGATGATACCTGGTTATGGCATAAAAGGTTTTGTCATGTCAATTTTGATAATCTGATCAAAATAAGCAAGAAGCATAGAGTAAGAGGTCTACCAAGTCTTGAAAAACCTGAGAATGCTATGTGCTAAGGATGCCAGATGGGTAAGATGACAAGATCAAGATTTACAAGTAAGTCTTACACTTCTAAGGGAATTTTAGATCTAGTGCACACTGATCTTTGTGGTCCTATGAAAGTTCAAAGTTATTATGGTGATAAGTATTTCATATTATTTGTGGATGACTATTCAAGGATGATGTCAGTAATGTTTTTAAAGGAAAAATCAGAAGCTTTTCAAATGTTTAAATGGTACAAGGCAAGAGTTGAAAATGAAACAGGAAGACAACTAAAATGTCTTAGATCAGATAGAGGAGGAGAATTCACATTTGATGAGTTCAACTTATTTTGCAATGATCATGGTATTAAAAGACAAGTCTCTGCACCGAGAACTCCACAGTAGAATGGAATAGCTGAAAGAAGAAACAGATCTATTGTGGATTGTGGTAGAACCCTGATGATTGAAAATAAGGTGCCACAAACATTTTGGAGAGAAGCAATAAGCATAGCTATTTACACCTTGAGCTGAGTTCAATTGAATAAAGAAAGAAATGATGAAGGAAATTCCAAGGAACCAGAAGACTATGATGAATTTGTCTATGTTCAACCGAAAAGTCCTATCGAGAAGACTGTTGAAGAAAATGAAGAGAATATCTAGTTACTGAGTGATGAAGAAGATCATACACAGCCTACTGAGCCTGTATTAGCCAACTATGTCAGAAGACATCATACACCAAGTCAGACTATAAGAGATAAGGATGATCCAGTGATTACAAGGAACAAATTGAGATAGAACACTTGCTTGATATCTGATTTTGAACCGAGAATAGTAAAAAAGGCATTTAATAGTGAAGATTGGGTAAATGCTATGATAGAAGAGATTGATCAAACCAAGAAGAATGACACATGGACACTAATCCCAAGACCAAAGGACAAAAATGTAATTGGTACAAAGTGGATTTTCAGAAACAAGCTAAATGAAAAAGGTGAAGTTATTCGAAACAAGGCAAGACTAGTTTGCAAAGGTTATGCTCAAGAAGAAGGAATTGATTATGGTGAAACTTTTGCACCTGTTGCTAGACTTGAAGGAGTAAGAACATTGTTGGCCTATGCTACTTTCAAGAACTTCAAGATATATCAAATGGATGTCATATCTGCATTTTTGAATGGAATATTAGAAGAAGAAATTTTCATTGAACAACCTGAACGATTTGTTGAAGACAATAATAAAGATCAGGTATGTAAATTGAACAAAGCTTTATATGGTTTGAAACAAGCACCAAGAGCATGGTATGAAAGATTGCACTCTTATTTGATTAAGATTGGTTTAATAAGGACAAGTGAGAACAACAACATGTACATGAAGAATGATGAAAATGGAATACTGATCTCAGCCATATTTGTTGATGATATTATATTTTGTGGAAATGACTCTTTATGCAAGAACTTTGGAAATGAAATGAGCAAAGAATTTGAGATGTCATTAATCGGTGAGATAAAGTATTTTATAGGTTTACAGATACTGCAAATGAAAAATGAGATTTTCATTACTCAATCCAAGTACATAAAGGAAATCTTGAAGAAATTTGGAATGGATGATTCAAAACCAGTAAGTACTCCTATGACTACCAACTGTAAATTATCAAAGAATGATGAATCTGCATCTGTTGATTAGACACTCTATCAATCCATGATTGGAAAACTACAATATGTTGTTCACAGCAGACCAGACATAGCACATGTAGTAGGTATAGTTGCAAGATTCTCTGCAGATCCTAAGGAAACACACATGACAACAATCAAAAGAATTTTTAGATACTTGAAAGGCACAGAGGATTATGGCTTAGTATATCAAAAAAGAAATGATTTTGATTTAAAAGTTTATACTGATGCTGATTGGACAGGCAACATTGATGACAGGAAAAGCACAAGTGGAGGAACTTTCTTTTTAGGAGAAAGACTAGTGAGTTGGCTTAGCAAGAAACAAGGATGTGTTTCACAGTCAACAGCAGAAGCTGAATACGTTGCTGCAACATTGAATTGTACAAACATTGCATGGATCAAACAACTGTTGGAAGGTATAAATGAGAAAGTTACCAAGCCAATAACTATATTCTGTGAGAATACTAGTGCCATTAATATTTCAAAGAATCCTGTTATGTACTCTAAGACAAAGCACATATCTATCAAATATCATTGTCTTAGAGAAGAAGCTCAAGAGAAGAAAGTGGTGTTGGAGTATGTTAGCACAAAGGAGCAAATAGCAAGTATCTTCACCAAGCCACTACCAAAGGACACTTTTGAATATCTCAAAATTAAGTTAGGGGTCATACCCCTATCTTCTACTCATTGACTGAGTTCGATGAAAGCATCAATCCGATGACTAATGAATATCTTTTGGGAGTTGATGCTGAGTTATACATTTTAGGATGTTTTTGAAAGGTGTACAGGAAATAATACAGGAAATATTACAAGGAACAAGAATTGAAGACAAATTCTCTAACCGAGACTCAGTTGATACACAACAGTAGGAAATCACTTCTTACAAAAAGAAATTATGTTTTAGTTCTTTACTTTTTGGCATTGTTGTCAAAGGGGGAGAAGACCTACAAAGGGGGAGAAGACTACTATAAAGGAGAGATGACTGAGACAAGACCTATCAGGGGAGAAGACTAAGAGCAAACTGAGCAGAGTACAGATTGGAAAGAAGACTGAAAATAGGAGAAGTCTAATGTATGGGGGAGAGCATTTCAGCATTACAAAATCACAGCAATCTGAATCTATTAAGGTCAAATCAATTGGTTTTTCCATCAATGCCAAAGTGGGAGATTGTTGGCAATATTGCATTATAACAGATAATGAAAGATTGTTGACATTTCATAAGGATATTGAGAAGGTTGTTGATGATTATGGATATAACTGATTAAAGATGTTTTATTATCTTGATATTATTATTTTGTCATTGATGTTAAGAAATTGATTTTCTAATTCAGTATGATGTTGCCATATCTTGAGAAGTATGATATGAAGATTATAAAGATGTCAGTAAAAGACACAGGAAAGAATATGATGAATAAGGGGATGAATAAGGTATTCAAATGGGCAACTACTATCGAGTCAGACAATGATGAGATCATGATGTTTTAGATTGTTTTAACATCATACATATGTTGTAAATTGTAAAGGTTAATACTATACTATGTTATCAAGCAAAGAACCTAGTCGGTAAACCCTAAGGTTATCGCTATCGGTTAATGAAGGTGGAATGTCTACCGAGTGAAGTTTAGTATTCACCGAGTTGTTACTGAGTTGTAATCGAGCTATAACTGAATGCATTAAATGTTTACATATGGTATTTAATGAAGGAAGCTGATGAGATGGAGAGGATTAAATGATTGGTGAGCCATGAATGAAGTTTGTTAATGTATCTAAGGCAATGGAAATTCGACATGAAGATCTATAGCTCAGATTGAACTGCAATACCCTGGCACAAGTTCCAAGGCAGGGTAAAATATTTTCAGATCGAAAGATGCATTGAACCTCGACAAGATTGAAGATCTGATGGCTATGATTGATCATAGGAAATGTGATCAAGGAGATTAAGCGGTTACCTAATTGTTTATAAATAAGAAACTGTTGATAAACAATGTATGCGGGCAAGTGTATGCATAGGGATGCTACATAGTGATTACTGAGCACAAAAGCTTGAAGACCTGTTAGAATAACAGAGTATAGAAGTCCAACAGATAGACAAGATTAGTTCTATGTCTAGATTGTATTGAACAAATAGGAATCTGCTTTAGCATTTCAGATGTGAAGTTGCAGATAGATTTTATTACTGTTATTTTGTGAAAGTGACAGAAAATCTCTTAACCGAGTGTACTTAACAGTCTTATATGTAAACCCTCTAGCAAGGTGACAGTCTGATTGAGTGTTTGAAATCCTTTAACAAGGTCACTTCTAACAAAGTGAAGATCCTAACAGATCTGATGGAAATCCCTTAACCGGGTCACATCTAGCAATGTGTTTGTAATCTTTAACAAGATTTTCTTTTAACCAAGCATACTCTAGAAGAGTATATTTCTTAGTGGGTCCGAAATCTCACGGTGGTTTTTCCCTATTTGGGTTTCCACATTAAATCTGGTGTTATGAGGTTTATATTATTCATATGCTTTTGAGTTTGCATGTTTAATAGTTTTGGTTATATTATTGAAAATATATGTTACCAAGGTTGAATCTGATGTTTTTATGGAAGATTAAGTTTGTATGATTCACCCCCCCCTCTCATCTTGTTGGCTATTGGATTTGTACTTATATTAAGTATCAGAACTATCAGGGGGAAGATCATCTCGTATGCCTAGATAATCAATAAAAGCTTCATCATTTTGAAATGTGTCAAATTATGCAGGTCCTTCATGGTCCCAGTCAATGAGTTGGTGGTGAACAAGGGAAGGCCTTTGATGTCTTTGAAGTTAGCAGGGATAAGAGTGAAAATGCAATTATATTCAGGTATGTCGAGGTAGTCATCAAGGTCATCATTGGCACTCTCCTCATCTATCTCAATCGTGAATGAATCCAAATTGTCATCACTAGTAGTGCATTCCAAGACAGGTGTCCTCATTCTATGTGATTTCGACCTAGTTACTAGAGATAATGACTATGTAGGATCCTCATTGGTTGTTTCTTGACCAACTTTGAATTTTCTATAAAATTCCTCTTCTTCTGTGGGTTCACTTGGTTCTTTGAATGTCTCGGTGAGTTCATAGTCACTGGAGGATTTGTCTGAATCCCATTCCCATTCATTGGAATTTGTGGAATAGCGATTCTCTTGTTGAATTTTGGCAGCTTTGATTTGTAATACTTCTTTTATCATTTGAGTGTTTACCTTGGAAGTCATGAAACCAAGTCCTTTCAAGCATTCCTTTTTGAATGTTAATTTTGGTTATAAAGGTTCAATGATTTTTTGAATGTTAATTTTGGTTATAAAGGTTCAATGATGCCTTCCTTTCTTAAGCCAAGAGGACTTTTGCCATCATACCCAAATTTTTGTAGGATCTTGAACCCTTTGCCATACTTTTAACATGGTAGGCTAATGTGATCTTGTGTATCATTTTCAAGGTCTTTGTAAAGCATTTTGTATAAGTCTTCTTCTTCCAGTTCACCCCATCTTTGAAAGATAGTAGGGTGCAATTTGAGTATAATGATAAACACCTGCTTATTAGGATGTGGTCTTCCATATTCTTTTAGTGAACTCATAACTTGTTGTAAGCACATGGTTTGATTCAAAGTGTATTCACCCATGCCCTTGTCCTAAAATTTCCCTTTAAGCTCACCTTTTTTTGACGTTGAAGGTTTTAATGATTTAGGATCAATGTATGCAGAAGAAGGGACAACTTCCCTATTACTTGGAATGATCGTCTCAGTTTTTGGTCTCAAGTTATTGCAGTATATGAATGGATTAGGATCACCATTAACTATTATTTCAACTCTATTGTGAGGAAATTTAATGTATTGGTGATATGTAGATGGGACTACCCTCATTTCGTGAATCCAAGGATGTCCTAGTAATACATTGTATGTAAGATCCAGGTCTAGGACTTGACAAACCACATCCTTTGTAACTGGCCCAACTCTGAGAGGCAAGGTGACTGTGCCTTTGGATGAATGCTCTTCATCATAATATGCCTTGATGGTAATTTTATTTGTAGAATTCACAACTTTATCTAAATATCCCAATTGTTTAATAGTGTTCAATGTACAAATGTTTAGACCTGCTCCTCCATCTATCAGGACTCATTTTATTCGATGTTTGTGTATGAAGGCTTCAATGTGTAATGGTGCATTATGTGTCTAAATTATGGAGGCATCATCGACTTATATGAATGTAAGGGAGTGTGGAACAGAAAGGTATCCCACCATGGCTTGAAACTAGTCCACATTCAGATAAGTAGGGACAAAAGTGTCTCTCAAGATTTTCTCAAGAATAGCTTTATGTGCAGGGGATATGCGTAAGAGCTCAAGGATGGAGATGAGCGTGGGTGTCTTCCCTAACTGTTCTACAAGGTCATACTTAGGTTTGGTTGATGAGGAAGCAGTGTTTTTAGCTGGAGCACCTTTCAAAGTGAATTTACCTCGATGATTTGTAACATTACATTCAGAGGTAGGTTCGAAAGAAGATCCAATTCCTTTCAGGATGATTCTGGGTCTTTGGGTAGAATTCTCAGGCGTTTTGTCCTTGATGATAATGGTAGAGACAAAATTCTCCATCGAAATGTGATTGATAGTTGAATCATAGTTATAGGATGCTCTGGTATAGTTGGTTTGGTCATCTGTGGCTTTAGATTTTCCCTTGTCATGCTTTGGGAATGGTTCCTTAAACATCTCATGTTCTTGATTGGATGAGTGTCCTTCAATCTCAATGTCACCTCTATCAATGAGATCTTGTATGATGTTCTTCAGTCAATGAAAATTACCTATTTGATGACCTTTACTCTTATGAAATTCACAATATTCATCATCATTCCACCAATTTGGTTTGACCTTTGGCTCATATGGAGGAAAATCTGGAATTTTGATTATCTTGTTTGCCACTAGCTTTTTGAAAACGGACTCAAGTTGTTCTCCTAATGGAGTGTACTTCCTTCGTGATTTTGAAGTTGTTTGAGTATTCACTTGATTGTTTGTAGATCTTGATCCATAAAAAATGATTTTAGGTCACACTGTATTGGCATCCACAACGTCATCATTGACTATGTTCTTGTTTTTATTCCAGAATCTTGGCTTGTCTTTTCCTTTAAAGTCCTCTTTGTTTTCTTTGAATATCTTAATGACTCCTTGTTCAATTAGGACCTTCTCTGTTGCTAAGCCTTTTTCAATGATGTCCTTAAAGGTGGACAAACAAGCTTTTCTTAGATCATAACCAATATCTTTGTTAACATTCTGGGTGAACATCTCTACCATTTGTTTTTGTGGAATTTCACAAGAGCATCTGCTGGATAGATTTCTCCATCTTTGTAAAAATGATGAAAAAGATTCTCAATCCTTTTGTTTGGTGTTGCACAAGGTAGTGACTAATATATCTGTCTCTATGTTGTATGAGAAATGTTGGATAAATGCCTCTGCTAAGTCACCCCATGACTTAATACCAGGTGGAAGTTGGGAGAACCATTCCATAGCTTGATCACCTAAGCTCTGTGGGAATAATCTCATCAAATATGTCTCTTTTGCTACTACCTCAATGCAAGCTATGAAAAATTATCTTATATGTTCCTTGGGATCTCTTTTTCCTCTATACTTATCAAACTTAGGAATCACAAAGTGTGTAGGAAACAGAGGCATTGGAATGCTTTTGTCAAATGGATAGGGACATATGTCTCTCATTGTGTAAGTTGGCTTTGGTGTATTTATGTCCTCCATTTTCTTTTGTAAATCCTCAATTTGCTGTTCCAAATTGTTCTTAGGTGGAGACCGACTTCTTGAACCATACCCCATGCCTGAACCAATGTGTGGATGAGGAGCATGTTGCATATATGGATGGTATTGATCATACACATGTTCATATGGAGGAGGTCTATAATGATGCTGCGTATATGAACCACTTGGTATAGAGTCATGATGAGGAACAAAATATTTTCTTTGTCCATGTATACCATACTCTATAGGAATGTCATGAGTTTGTTCTAGTGTGTTGCCCCCAAATTTGACGTGGGGTTTCCTTATGTCCAAATTTTGAGCATGCCTTTGAATATCCAATTGCTTTGGTGGTTGATCCTTAGCATTGGTATGTGATTGAGTATATTTTTCTGCATAAGATGTCCATAATGGTCTACGAAGGTGAGTATCATATGCTTGACCATGTGTGTATGGGACCTCTGGTTTTTGAAACAAAGATGATGGTGATTCAGGCACCATATGTGGTCCTCTATTGCCTCCACTATTAGGCCTCCTTTGATCCATGTTGAGGTGAGGTTGTTGAAAAGGTCGATTTTCCATTATTTGAGACATATCAAAATCATGAGGGATCTTGGCTCCACTTTGTGCCATCACTTGTAGAAAATATTGTCTATCTCTCCTCATTATTTCCTCAACCAATCTATTGAAATGGGGATCCATAATGGTGTCTTCCACGTCTGCTGAATGTATGGAAAAGTTGTCCATATTGTCATTGTGTGTGTCATTGTTGTTTGTGTTGTCCATGTTCTCGACATTTGGAATGTTTCTCTAAGAATGCATGTCAGGTAATGTAATATGATCAGAATTGAAAAAGATATCATTGTCATATTCATAGGAACTCATGTTTGCGGACTCTTGAGCCTCTTTAGTTTCTCTCCCAGATTTTTGGGAATGGGTTTCAACCATGAACTAGGTATTGACCAAGATGTGTGAGACTAGATGAAAATGGAAAGAGTATGGAAGACCAAGAGTTGGATGGAATGTAAATGAATCTGAGATGTGCTTGCAATGTCCAAAGTATAAGACCAAGTATGTATGTAGTAGAGTAGGTGTGGCTTCCAAAGAGATGATAGTTTCTCTTGATGAGGTAAGTTGACCTTGACTCTAAGTAAGACCAAATGAGACCCAAAGGTGATAGACCTTGATGAGGGACCACTTAGCAAAATGTTTTTGTATGTAGTGTGTTGACAAAGTATGATGAGGACAAGCAAGTGACCTTTTGACTCAAGTTTAGACAAATGTGAATGTAATGTAAGGTGTAAAGCAATGATGGACTTTGTGAGACCCAAAGATAGGTTGAATGCTAGATGAAAGCCCAGAGAGATAACCTAAGAAGCTCAATAAGTCTGAAATTGACTGTTCCTTGTTTGCTGGATTATAAAAGTTTTCAATCCTGAACACAGGCGTGCCTGTATATTTCACAGACGCACTTAAAGAACATAGACACTATACTGTCATACACAAATGCATTTTTGAGATGTTGTAAATGCAATGTTGCTCAAAAGACACAGATGCATTTCTTCCCTTCACAGACGTGTTTAGATGACATAGATGCGGTTCTGTCAGACACAGACACATTTCTGCAAACTTTGTGCAATTTTTCCAACCTGTGATGTTGTTTTGTTGTGACCAAATCTGAATGTTTGACTATTTTTCGTGACAAGAGGACATAGTGTTGATGAGGACTCAATGTTTGCAAGTGTTTAGACTCAAAAATGACTCAAATAAAAGTGTGTTGTTTGATGTAAAATTGTTTGCATACACTTGAAGACACAAAAGACACAATATTTTGATGTTTGGTCTTGAATGTTTTATTGTTCAAAATAAGACAAGCACAATTCTTATGGTTGGCCAGGACAATAGTTGTTGATTCCCACATGAGGCTACGCTATTTAGAGCAGATACTTAGATGCTTGACCCCACTGGCTCCACCCTCGGCACTCACTTCTTAGGGAAGCCAAGCATCAGTCCCCACGAAAACTCCTCATGACAAACTTTGTATCTCTATTAAGAACCGTATGTGTGTGGGCCGCTCTAGAGGTCCGACCTCCTGCCCCAACAACCAGAAGGATTTTGGCTTCTAAAACAAAAAGGTGCTAGTAAGGGCATCCACTCGTGTGGCCATACATGCAGCACTTTTAGCTCTGTAAATACAGAAACCTCCCATCCAGTAGGGGTTATGCCCTACAAATGATCAAATAAATTTGATCAAACGGGTTTATGGGTAGACATAGTGTCGATATGAACTAATCAGCACACGTTATCCATAGTTTTCACCATGGATACAGTTGTTTATAGTGGTTCAGAAGAGGTGGGTTTTCCTCGCTACCACTTGGGTCATTCTCTCCTCACTAGTAGCCCTAATGACCACATAGGGAGACAAGCCCTCTAAAGATTAAACAAAAAGAGCCTATTGCTCAAGACACAAAAGACACTAGTTCAATTTTAGTGCACCAATTGAAGTGTTTGCTAGTCTATGAAAATAAGGCACACTATAAAGATCAAAAACCCTTGCCAAGGTCCTGCAACAAACATCTATTAGTAGTTTTGCAATAATACCCCTCCTGCAAGCACACAAGTTAGGTAAATTTTAGATCCAAAAGACTGTGAAAATAAGGGCCTTCAACAAAATGATTTTGCTTTCAAGACAAGCTGCACCAATTTCGTTAGCTAGATCTGAAGATGTTAGCTCAAAATAAACTAGATCTGAAATCCGAATGACGAAAAACCAACTCAAAGAAACACATACATGGTTATCAGAAACACAAACGTTATATAAATTCACAGACGTGGTTCAATTTGACATAGATGCGGTTCCTGAACACATACGCGGTTCCTGAACACAGACGCGTCTGAAAACCTCACAGACGCGACTAGGGAACACAAACGCGTTCTTAGAAATCTACAAAGAAAAAATAAAATACTGTCGAAGTTGCAGATGCGATTCCAGGTGTCACAGACACGACAAAAAATAAAAAACATGATCCGAGAGTTTGTAGACGCGAAAATATCACAATGTCATCGGAAATGTCAGATTTGCAACTTCAGAAACACAAAATCTGCAACAAAAGATGTTAAATGCAAAAGGGATAGGAGTCCCATCAGGCGTGCCAAAATGTATATGGTGGAAATGGAAACAACAATACTATTGAAAGACTAAATGAATTCAACCACAAAACCCTATCCTAACAACAACAAAGATCCACCATAACATATGAAGATTATCTAAGACAATGCAAATCAAATGAAATCACAAAGATTATACCATCACATGTCCAATAGGGTTTGGATCTCCATTCTTCCTATCTCCATTGATCTTGCTTGATATATTTGCTCTCAGATTTTATATGTGCACAAGAGCTCAATAAAGAACGGAAATGTGGTTGCAAGTAGGATCGCATATGAAAGTGCAAAGGCGTAGTGTAATCAATTGATCAGGTAGTTAGTTAGTTGGGGTTGATAATGAAGAAAGCATCTCCTTATATAGAAGACACTATATGAAATGGAGGGATAAGATTGAGAGGTGTAAAAGACAAATGGTCGGCTATGATTAGAGGGTAGGTAGTGTAGGAATTAAGAGATGGATGACATGTGTCATGGGTAGAAAAGGTTAATGAATTAATTAAATAAATAAAGATTTATTTAATTAATAGAAAGAGTGGGATCAAATTAAATAAATAAGATATTTATTTAATTTAGGAAAAGGGATAATTTAAATAAATAAATGTATTTATTTAAATGAGAAATAAGGCTAGAAGAGAATAAATGAATTAATTAAATAAATAAAGATTTATTTAATTAATAGAAGAATTAGGCTAAAATAATTAAATAAATAAAATATTTATTTAATTAGACATGACAATTTTAGGTGTCTATAGTAACTATTAGGGAACAACAGGACAAATGACCCAATTACAAAACTTCCTTGCTTGCTAGTACAAATTCTTTTCAGCACAAGTCTACTACACACATGTAGACACTTCAAACTGGTTCGATAATACCTTCTTCTCACTACCAACACAAAATCTCTTCTCCAACTAGCCCTAAATACACTTTTCAGTTAGGGTGGCTACAAACCCTAATTACATCAATAAGATACAATGAATTTACATTATAGATCATTACAACAAATTTCTAGATGATTTTCGTCATTGAATGATCACCACACATTGATTTGATAAGTAATCAAACCCTTGTCACTTCCTACTAATCACTTTGTTGTTTCCCAAGAAATCTGATCCTTGTACGTGCTCAAATACCATCTTATCATTATCAGTTAAAGATTTGTCATCGATATTCATTCTTCTTCACAAAGATCATAACAGTAAATTCTAAATGTGCTTTCTAGTTCACCAAAATTGATGCAATTTTAATCATAGGCTCATGCCAATGTTATGAACATATATTTTTAACCACAACACTTGAATCTTCTACAATTGTCCATACTAGTATCTTGATCATCGCTTTGTTCTTGTTTACCAATTGACATCAGCTTAGCAGTTTTGTTGTCTAGCTAATTCTACTACTGGTTAGGCTATACCGGTAGGTCTAGATGACCTAGATGAATAAATAAACATGTTTTCCATCAATGACAACACAAATAAAGTCATAAAACAACCTATTACAACTATGCCATCAATGACAACACAAATAAAGTCATAAAACAACCTATTACAACTATATCATCAATCTCTATCAACTTTACGGACCATCTTCTCATTATCATTATCTACATCAGTTATGCCAACAATCTCCCCATCATTTCAACTTTACTGGTCATCATCTTATCTCATCATCATCTCCATTAGTTATGCTAACCATCTCCCCCTTTGGAATTGATGGAAACACTAAAATATCACCAAGATCTCATCATACAAAACTGGACTCTTCACTGCTTTTCTCCCTTTATCACTTTTCTTCTCCCCTTTATAACTTTTCTTCTCCCCCTTTAACAGCAATGCCAAAGATGCAAAGTGTCAAATTCATCTTCTGTTGCTATTGATTTATTCATCTATGGTGCTCTCCCCAAGGAGTATCCCTTTTCTCATCAATCCACAGTGAAAGATCTTTAATTATTCCACTGGATTGATGTTGCAACATCTTAGTTGATCTATTGTAGGGGTATAACCACTAGCTTGCCTCTAAGATACTCAAAGGTTTCTTTAGGTAATGGATTAGTGAAGATCTCAACCAAATACTCCTTGCTTGAGACATGATCCATCCTGACTTTCTTTTCTTGCACTGTTTCTCTCAGATATGATACTTCAGTTCAATATGCTTTGTTCTAGTATGCAATATAGGATTCTTTGATATTCTTATTGCACTTGTATTATCACAATATATGACCACCAGTTCTGTCATAGTCTCCTTGAATCCTTCTAATACATGTCTCATCCATATTACTTGAGTATGGTTCATAGCTGCAACCACATACTCTGTTGATGTTGTAGACTGAGAAATGCAACTTTGTTTCTCAGTGGTCCAAGATACCAGTCTTCCTCCCAGAAAGAATGCACCATCAGTTGTTCTCTTCTAGTCATCTATATTACCTACCCAATCAACATATGTGAACACCTTCAAAGAGAAGTTTCCTTTGTATGGATACCATAATCCATAATCAATAGTTCCTCTAAGATACCTAAAAATTTTCTTCATTGTCACCATATGAGTCTCTTTAGGACTTTTCTGAAATCTAGCCACAATGCCAACTGCATGAGCAATATTCCATCTTCTATGAACAACATAATATAGTTTACCAATCATTTATTTGACTAAGTTTCATCCACAGGATCTAAATCATCTTCCTTGGATAATTTGCAAGCAGTAACCATAGGGGTTCCAACTGGTTTAGAGTCTTCCATTCCAAAGGTTTCCAATACCTCCTTCACATATTTGGACTAGTCAATAAACATTCCTCCTTTCATTTTTTGGACCTGTAAACCAAAGAAAAAATTGATTTCACCTATCAAAGACATTTCAAATTCCTTTTTCATTTCTTCCCCAAAAGTTAAACTCATGGCATCATCTCCTCCAAATATGATATCATCTACAAACACTTTTGCAATCAATAACTTGTCTCCTTTTATCTTCAAGTAAATGTTGTTGTCCTCACTGGTTCTTTAAAATCCAATCTTTATCAAGTGTGAATGGAGTCTCTCATACCATGCCCTTGGAGCTTTCTTTAACCCATATAAAGCTTTATGAAGTTTGCACACCATTTCCTTGTCTTCAATCAATGCAAACCCATCCAGTTGTTCAATGTAAACCTCTTCTTCTAGAATTCTATTAAAAAATACAGACTTAACATCCATTTGGTATACCTTGAATCCTTTGAATGCTGCAAATGCAAGTATCTTTCTTACTCCTTCAAGTCTAGCAACCGGTGCAAAGGTTTCTCCATAATCCTCACCTTCTTGTGCATATCATTTGAAAACTAGTCTAGCCTTGTTCCTAATAATTTCACCATCTTCATTCAATTTGTTCCTGAACACCCACTTAGTACCAATCACATTTTTATCAGTTGGTCTAGGGACAAGTGACCAAGTGTTGTTCTTCTCTATTTGATCAAGCTCCTCATTCATAACCTTTATCCAATCATCTTCCTTGAAAGCTTCCCTCACTATCTTAGGTTCAATTGTGGAAATCAGACAAACACTTTCTATGATCTTTCTTCTTGTTTGTACTCCAACATTCCTGTCTCCAATTATCTAATCTACAGAGTGATTCAAATTTACATATCTAGGTATAACTAGTTCTGATATAGAAGTATCTTCTTGTTGTTCTTCTTCATCTTCCACCAGTTGAACAACATCTTGCACTTTGTTTTGCTCAACATCATTTTGAACTTCTGGTTCAATGATCACTAGCTTATGTGCATCTACTGCATCAGATTTGTCAGAATACTCATAACTTTTACATTAACACTTTCCACAATCTTCCTAGCTCTTTTGTTAAAGCACTTGAATGCTTTGCTCTTAGTTGAATAACCAAGGAAATTTCCTTCATCACTTTTAGGATCAAAATTTTTGGTATACTCATCTCTCTTTATGAAACACTTGTTGCCAAAGAATTTGAAATGACTAACATTAGGAGTATGACCATACCATAATTCATAGGGAGTTTTGTCACTACCTTTCTTGACCAACATCCAGTTCATTGTGTATACTATAGTGCTAACTACTTCTCTCCAAAATATTTTAGGTACATCCCCTTGTATCAACATTGTTCTTACTGCTTCAACTATCGTTTGGTTCCTCCTTTCTATAATCCCATTTTTTTGTGGTGTCCTTGGTGTAGATAGTTGTCTCTTGATTCCATTCTCATCATAGTATTTCACAAATTCATCTGATGTGAATTCTCCACCCCGATTAGATCTTAGGCACTTTAGGTTCTTATCGAATTCTTTCTCCACTAAGGGTTTGAATGCCTTAAACTTGCTGAAAGCATTAGACTTCTCCTTCAAAAATGTAACCCACATCATTCTTGAATGATCATCAATAAATATCATGAAATATTTATCACCTTGAAAACTCCTAGTCCTCATAGGACCACATAAATCAGTGTGCACCAAATAAAAAATATTTTCAGAAGAAAATGATTTTCTTTTGAAAGAGGAAGTAGTCATTTTACCCAACTAACACTCCTTACAAATCACATTGTCTGGTTTGACTAGTTGTGGCATACCTCCAACCATAATTGTCTAGCCAACCTTAACCAAATTATCAAAATTTACACGACAAAATCTTCTATTCCATAACCAACTATCCTCAACTTTTGCAACCAAACAACTATTAACATTAGTGTTCAGATGGAATAAGTTACCTTTTGTTGTTTACCAGTCAGTTCTCCTTTGTTTCCTAAAATCTTGCACACTCCATTCTTGAACTCAAGATGATAACCTTTATCATTTAGCTGACCAACACTCAACAAGTTATGCTTCAATCCTTCAACCCAATACACATCATCAAAATTATTTTTTCCATTTAAAGAAATTGAACCTTTACCTTTTACCATACATGGTGTATTGTTGCCAAATATCACTACTCCACCATCAAATTCTTGAAAGTGAGATGAAATTTCTCTTATCACCGGTCATGTGGTGTGAGCAACCACTATTAATGACCCACTCATCACTGGTGTCAATATGGGACACTAAAGCTTTCTTGTCAGATAGATCTTCCTTAACTGCTACAAAACCAATTTCCTCATTATCTTCATCCTCTTATTCCTCATCGATAACACCTTCATCTAATGCAACATAACATTGTTTCTTACCTTTTCCCTTAAACTTTCTAAACTTTTCTTTCTGATCACTATTAGGACAATTAGCAACAATATGTCCTATTTTGTTACATGAAAAGAAATTAAGAGGAATATTTCCTTTGTACTTACTGGTACCTCTAAGAAGTTTCTTTGCCAATAAAGCCTCAATTTCCATCAAGTTATGTTCATCATCCACTCTTTCATTACCACCACCATGATGACTTGACCTATATTCATGGTTATGATAGACATCCTTTCCTTTTCTTACCAGTGCATTAGATACCGACGATTTGAAAACAGATTCTTCTTTAGGTACACTATTGTTAAAGCTATTCAATTCAAAAGCAGTAAGCTTGCCTATTGATGAATCAACTGTAACTTTATCTTTGTTGATTGACCTCAATTCTTAGATAATAGATACTCTAATGGCATAAGCAAGTAGTAATGTTCTCAGCATTTTACTTACCACTATGTCTTCTACTATGGTTCCACCAGCACTTTTGATTCCTCCAACTACTTCTTTTATTCTTTGTCTGTACTGGGTGATGTTCTCACCTTCCATCATCTGCATGTCATCAAACTTGCCTCTTAGACTTTCTTCTTTAGCTTTTTGTACATTCTCATCTCCACCATAAATCAACTTCAACTTTTTCCAAACTTCATAAGTGGTTTCTAAACCATGAACATCAATATACTCATAATTAGAAAGAGTACTTACAATGGCTTCCAATGCTTGAATATTCTCCTGCTTCTCCTTGAGCTGATCTATAGTCAGAGTACTGGTAGGAGGTGTGTACTAATTAACCACATGCTCCCAAAATTGTGGCCCCATACCTTTGATGTAGATCTTCACTCAGTCGCTCCAAATTTTGTAGTTATCCTTTGTGAACTTAGGACCCTCCTTCTTCATCATCTCAGATATTTACCTCAAGCGCTTAAGCTTTTTCATAAAGAGGAATTAGTTCTTTGATACCAATTATTATTATGAGGATCGGGTTATTACTGAGAGGGGGGGGGGATCGGTAATAAAACAAATCTGTAACACTTTTCAAAACTATACCAGTAACTACTCAAACAACCTTCAAAATAGATTTAACAAACCATTCACTCAAGTGTTCATCCATATGCAATGTAAAGATATCAAATTCACATATCAACAATGCATCCAACACATGAACACAAAGATTTTTCATGTGGAAACCCAACTGGGAAAACCATGGTGGGAATTAGCACCCACAATATATATTTGCACTCTTTTGGAATAAGCTCGATTAAAGGCCTAGCCCGATTAAGAGCTTACAATATGCTTGGTTAAGAGAAGCCCCTGTTAAGAGTCACCTAGTCAAAGGATTTTGCCTCGGCCCTATTAGGAACTCTACCCTGTTAAGAGTAACCTTGTTAGAGGATTTGAAACTCAAGTTAGTGAGCCACCTGGTGAAGGGATTTACAATATCAGACCTATTAGGATCTACCCGGTTAAGGGATTTCAGACTGTTGTAACTTTTAGGGAAAAATAGGGTAAATGATATGATTACATCACTCCCTAGCTTGCTAGTACAGATCCTTTTCAGCACAACTCTACTACACACATGTAGACACTTCAATCTGGTTCGACAATACCTTCTTCTCAAACTACCGACAAAAAATCTCTTCTCTAACTAGCCCTAAATACACTTTTCAGTTAGGATAGATACAAACCCTAATTACATCAACAAGATACAATGAATTTACATTAAAGATCCTTACAACAAATTTCTAGATGATTTCCGTCATTGAATGATCATTGCACATTGATTTGAAGAAATCAAACCCTTGTCACTTTCTACTAAGCACTTTGTTGTTTCCCAAGAAATTTGATCCTTGTACATGCTCAAATACCATCTTATCAGTACACATGGATTATGACACATCATCACTAAGTTATGATCATGATAAGATCCACCACCAAACCTTAAATCATTATCAGTTAAATATCTGTCACCGGTATTCATTCTTCTTCACAGATATCATAACAATCAATTATAAATGTCTTTCTGGTTCACCAAAATTGATGTGATTCCAATCACAGACTCATGTCAATGTTATGAACATATATTTTGAACCGCAACACCTGAATCTTCTCCAATCGTCTATACCAGTCTCTTGATCATCACTTTGTTCCTATTTACCAGTTGACAACAACTTAGCAATTTTTTTGTCTAACTGATTCCACTACTAGCTAGGCTATATCGGTATGTCTAGATGACCTAGATGACTAAACAAACATGGTTTCCATCAATGAGAACACAAATAAAGTCATCAAATAACCTATTACAACTATATAATCAATCTTTATCAACTTTACCGGTCATCTTCTCATTATCATTATCTCCATCAGTTACACCAAAAATCTCCCCTTCATATTAGCTTTATCGATCATCATATTATCTCATCATCATATCCATCAGTTATGTCAACAATCATCAACAAGGATATGCACATCCACAATATAGAAGGGTTTATCATAAAAGATACAACTCAATAAATGGAAAGTGGGTCCTTAAGAGAGAGAAAGATTTGATGAGTGATTATAGACTTTCAATACTATGGAATAGGTCCTAATCAAGGATAAGTACCTCTAAAGAAATAATAAGATCCTGATTAGGGATACTTATTCTGATAAGAGGGAGGGGATCCCCAGAAGGAGAATTCACCTCCTCAATCAAGAAGAGATCCTTATAGAAGACACATCTTCAACAAAGGGAAAGTTTTATCCTTCAGAAAGGAGGAATGTTTGATAAGTATTCTTGCCCCCTAACATAGAGACAAGAGAAGATACAAAATAGGCCATTATGTTGCTACCAAAGTATGATTGAACATGAAATTGCACTACCATGAATGATAATGAACCCCCAATAGGTACTCTAGTAATTTCACATAGTGAGGAGCAACATAATAGCCACTAATGATAATTAATTACATTATATATTGGATGAAGAAGTTGAATATGACCATACATGAGATGATAAGCACAAAATAAGAAATTTGTATAGCCAACTTATTGAGTTCCATAATTTGTAAAGGTGAAAAAGTGATCAAATGATTTTGTAGGAATGTTAACAAGATTTGATCTTCTCTAAAGAAATAAGAGTTATTAGACACTTTAATTATGTCATGTGAAGAAATATGTGTAGACAAGAAAGAGGTAAGGAAAGTTATGCCATAATATGTAAGATCTATAGGGACATTGATTTATATATCATGTCCACTATATTCTTGTTTAGAAACAATGTCAAAGTCAAGATTGCAATGCATATGAAATTGTAATGGTGAGGAAATTTCATCACAAACCTTATTGAGATTGGTAGTGTAATCATATTGTGAATCAAGAAAAGCATGGATGGAATAATAAGGATTTGTATTTATTGGAGGATACACATCTTTATTAACAATATTCATGTCCATTTGGGAGGTAAATAAGTCCTCTTGAATTTTGGGAGACATGTCTTCAAGAAAACAAGTATCATAATGTTGCAATAAAATGTCTTGATCAACAAAGTAGTCTCTAGGGGAAGAATAAGCCTCTAAGTCATGTTAATCTTACAAAAAAATATTCTCCTAGAGGAGGTTATGTTTGAGAGGAAATTCATCATTCATCAATGCTTAATCTCCAAGAGGGATTTCATTAAAGGAAATGGCAGTGGTATCCTTTTTTTGCACACAAACTTCCTCATGCATAAGATAAACTTTAGGAGAGAGACAAGTATAATTCACTAGGGCCTCATTTCTATAATGAAGGTTATTGGAATGAATAGAAGGTAAAGCCTCATAAAGGGGAATTTTGATCCTATCAACCTCTTGTAAAGATTCATAAAGAGTATTGTCAACCATCACAATTTCCTTACAAGTGGTATGAGTTTTGAGAGATGTAGAGGATGATTTAATTAAGATGAAGTCATCAAGGGATTCATTTAATATATCAAAGTCATCACTACTAAATATAAAATTCACATTGAGAGATGGTATTCAAGATACTTTGGTGGGCCTTGAAGGATTATATCCAAGTCCAAATGAGTTTTCACACATGTTATTTTCTAAAGGAACTCTAATCCCTTGTTCATTTATGCCACAACCATTGTCATTTTATCCATTCTTAGCTAGAATGTGGAAAATTGGACAATAAAGCGATGTTGTATCAAAAAGAGATGGATCAGCCTCATATGTCTCAATGTCATAAGTAGATGAAATAGAAGAAGGTTTTGAATAATTATTTGAAGCAGCCATAAATTTGTTACTAAGTTGTTTAGACAAAGTTGGCTCTTTTTTTGGGTTCTAGAATATCATCTTATTTGGTCTTAGAATCTCTTAGAGGGACTTTATATTCACCCAAATAGGAAGGTGTAAAATCTAAAGACCCTTCATCATATTCTAAGAGTACCTCTTTCAAGGTGAAGGTGTTTATTTAGGAGGAGATGGTGTTTCTACTTCTATTGGAGAAGGAATTGGATAATTTAAAGGGCTTTGAGATTTATATGACATTTGCATGCAATCTTGTAAATTTGTGTCAGTGTGCAAAGTATACATCTCATTTTCATAAATAAATTTGATTTCGAAATGAAGAGTTGAAGGAACAACATGCCTAGCATGAATCCAAGGTTTTCCTAGAAGAAGGTTATAAGTAAGTTTATTGGGCATGACTTGAATAGGCATACGTATAATAATCAAACATACCTTAATGGGAAAGGTTATAGTACCTAATGAAGCTCTAGAAACATTATCAAAGTCATGAATAGAAAGATAATCGGGTTGAATAAGAGAAATATTTACTTTGATATTGTGTAAAAATTCAATCCTAAAAACATTAAGACAAGACCCATTGTCCACCAAAGTTATTGTTAGAACATTACCATTAATAAGGACAACAATCCTAAGAGGCTCATATTGATTTTGGATTTATTTAGGAGGCAAATAATCTTGAGAAAATAAAATTTCAGTCTTAGTCACATTCATACAATTTATAAAAGAAGGCATGTTATTAGGAGGTGTCATAACAAGTAAGGCATCTATTTTTGTTTAAAGCATATTGCAACATTTCATGATAGGTGGGTGATGTTTGAATCAATTCCCAAACATATATCATGGTAGGAGTAGCTTGAAGTTGTTCTATAAGATCATATCTCCTTCAAAGATATTGAGAAGAAGGAGGTGCTAGAGGAGGTATTGGTTGAGAAATAGGAAGAGAGAAAGGAATAACCAGAGGAAGATTGGGTTGCTTATTATTTCTTGTGTTATATGTCTGGGAAATCACACTGTAACTTTGTTCGGTGATTTGCTTGGCATACTCATAAGGAATTTTAGGACTATAATCTACATTAAAACTAATCACTTGTTTATTAGGGATTTGAGGAATTTGAGGACTACTACCACCCTTAACAACAATAACAAGTTTGTTAGGACTTTCATAACTATTCACATGTATCATACTCATCAAAGATGGTTTAGGAATATTTTAGCGAGGTCTAGTAGAGATGGAATCATTAAGTTCTTTATAAAGAGGATTATCAACCATAAACATTTCTTCATGAATAGGATTTTCTTCGAATTGAATGAAAGGGAAATACTCATAGAGGGGATTGTTAGTGATATTGAAACCTTGAAGACTAAGAGAATTCTCTTATTACAAAGTATCCTTACAAGGGAATTTCATTTTAGGAGAAAGATCAACATCATTCATAAGAGGGAGACTATTGAAAGAACTATTGATAGTCTCTTCTTGTACCAAAATGTCACCATGGATAAGATCAATGGGAGAGGGGAAAACACTAGTCATCAATGATTTATCCTTACTAGTGTAATCATTCTCTGGACTCAAAGTGTCCTTGTAGATAGAGGGGTTAAATATCATAAGGTGATCCAAAAAATTACCACGACATAGAGACAAGTCAACCATAGGCTGACGTTTTATCCTAGATTTTTTTTGCAACATGAAAATATATTTAAAATGTTTTTTTTTAGATGTCTAAAGCAATGAAAAAAAAAATTCCTTGAAACAAAACTTGATATCTAAACCATACATACACATTTAATGAAGTAATGATGTGACCAACTAAAAAGTGCAAGTGCATAAACTTAGTCATGAACTAAGCAATGTACGAAATGCAAGAACATAAGTAATGAATGCATCCAATGATATGTAAAAATTAGATCTAAAAATCAAAATAAAAAATTATGTGAATGTAAGAAGAGTCAGGTTTATCAAAATGTATTACATGAAAATGGAGCAAAGTAAGATTAGGGCCAAGATCTACTTTCAAACAAACATTAAAAGATGAAGCCGCCAAGGATGTGATTAAACTTGAATAACTCTTGTCAAAGAGAGTCAAATTATGTCTGAAGGTTTCTATTCCTTTACTTATTTGGAATGCGTGTGGGTTTGAAACATGATTAAACAAAGATAAATTTTAATGCAAATATAAGCTACAATATACTATAATAGACTAATGTACAAACATAAAATTAGTAGTAAGTATAGAATTAGACAAAAAATATAGATGTGCACATGTAACTATAATCCAGAGCTAAATTTATGGGACTAGGATACCTAGAATGCACCGGTCCTCTGACTTTTTCACATAAAGTTAACTAAGACCTCTTGAGACCATTTCCTTTGCTCCCTTCAAATCTGGTGCATACTTTAAGGAACCAAGATACCCAAAACAACCTAGTCTTGGACCTGATTACCCATACCACCTTGGTCATAGTATTTGTGGCTTTGCATCTAGATATGGCTCTATATCAGTCTATTGATTATTCTTCTATCTCTATCTCTATCAAAAACTTCTGGTTGCGCTTGCAAGACAAAATGAAAGTGTGTTCATGACTATATAGGTGTTTGCCTTGGTCAACCCCCCAATTTTGGTTATTTTCTCTTCCACAAATAGATGGCATCGAAATTGGGATAATGCATGTGCTCTCGAATGTTAAGTGTGTCTAAGATTTCTATGCACTAGAGTATGTGAATACAAATTAGAGTCTACTCAAATGTGCTAGAGAAAAACTCTAAAATGATATTTGTTGAATGAACTAAATACATAATGAATTAAATGATTAAATATAATATTTGAAGCTTAATTTAAGAAATATGAGAACATGAAATCACACCAAATCCTTAGGAAGAGGTACAAGCCAACCATTAGTTGATAATTCCCTAGTATCCTCCAATAGCTCTTGAGGCTTCCATAGTTGATCAATATTGACGAAGATTTTATGAAGAATAGATTATAAATCTTGAATTCTCCTAAAAGGAACACCTTTACTTTATAAGAATATCTCCAATTTAGCTTCAATATTCTTGTCTTATTGCTAAATATTGCAAATTGAGGAAAAGAATTGCCTTATATATGAGATTCTAGGTTTGATTCGATAAATGGCCAAACTAGATTTGTTATTTTTTTGTATAGAACTAGATTTGAATATGATAGGATCATCTTATTATCCTGCCTAAATTCAGGATAGAAAGCATGAGACATTGGAATTGTTTTGCCTCTATCCCACATTAAATTAGCCCAACTTTTTAGGAATATGAGATAATAGGGTTCTAATGCCAAAATTAAGTTTATGTGATCATATATAATATTTAGATGAGGGAAACACATCTCGAGATATAAAATGGGGTAGGACTTATGATAAATCAAGATAATTGAAATATAAAGGGAACAACTAAAATTAGGGGCCCAAATGAGAGTGTGATGAGGTTAGAATCAAGAGACAAATCATATTTTAAAATATTATTAATTAAATGCATATGAGAGTCCTATAATGCATAGTATAATGAGACATACTAAAATGAGTGCTAACGAAGTGTAGAATCAAACACCATAATTAAAGGTGTACAATTTATGATGCTATAGATCCATGTAAAACAACAACCTACATAAATGGATTGCTCTATTTCTAGGCCGATCCATATCCAAAATGAGCTCATGGGATAGAAAGTTGTGCTATGCTAGGTGACCTTTAGTAAAGCACACAAACTATTAAGTTGATTATAGGTAGCTTTATAAGGTACATAAATTCACACAAGTTGTGTTATCTTGACTGAATGTGAGCTAACAATGGTTTTAACATGAATTCTATAGGTTAGCAAGTTGTATTATGATAGGTAATTCATAAACCAAATAGGTTCACAAACTAGCAAGTCACACATTGTGCTATGTAATAAAAATATTTTTATATTAAGCCATATGAATTCTAATAGCTCGTGGAGTGCATTAGGAAAATGGTTTCTCAACCTTACATGTACATAAGGTAACTATTTTTAGTAAGTTTTCATTTGACTATAGATTGATTATTGAAAGCTTTGAATTGGCTAGATAAGAATGCCAGAAAATTTTTGTTGCAAGATAATGTCTAAATTTGAAGATATTAAAGTTTTCATTTTTGAAAGTTGCAAACAAAAGTTTTAAAGTCAATTTTGAGGGCTTTAGAGGCTCTAAAATGACCCAAAAGTGTTCGTAATTGGCATAGAAAGTTATAGCTTGATAGGGCATGTCACAAGATTTTCAATGCTTCAAATGGTTTTTCAATTGAACACCAGACTCAAAAGTTATGACCTCTAAAAATTGGATCTCCTTAAATAGGAAATATAAAAATGTATTGGCACATAAATGAGTTGTAAAAGGTAGGTACACATGTTAATGTGTAGTTTGACACATCATAGGACATCTAAGATTGGAGATAAGATGGGTGACACTTTATTGGGTGGTTTTAGGCCATGGTTTTGTAATATTATTTGACGGTTTGATGTATTGTATTTGGGTTACCGCCAAGGTTTTGTTGGCAAGAGACACTGCATTGTTGTTCAAATGTTGTCATTGATGGCAACTAGAGTCATATATCCAATCTATAGTCCATAATTCATTCATACCAGAAGATCGAATTAGCTCTGGTGAGGTTTGATGAGAAGAACAAGACATCCAGTAGAGTGTGTAGTATTTTGGTTGGCGGTTCAGTTGTGTTTGGTATTTGGTGTTTCAGATCTAAGAGATGCATTGTCGACATGTAATATGCCTTATTCCAGGTTTGTGTGCTCTGGTGTTGAGTGTTGAGTGAGATGGAAGATCTAGTAGACAGGTTTTTAGTTAGAATAATGCTTATCAATAGTAATGTATGGATATTCATTGTGTGGATCTCGTGGATCGATTTTGGTGGTTGTTTGTGTGTTCAAGGTTAGTGAGACAACATGTGGGAAGCATGTGGACACTTTGTTTGATCCACAAGATTATTTTTGGATTAGATTGAGATGATTGGGGTAACTTGTTTTATTTACATGTTATGCATTTTTGGGCCGACATGATGAAGACCTAAATTGTTGATGTGGATATATAAGACTGATTGATTTGATCATTTTTGGTATTGGTTATGTGTGATGTGTGTATGGGTGATTGTGTACAGTTTCATGTGCACAAGTGAAAGATTTGAGCTTTGGAATATGTAACAGAATATCAGAATAGAGTAGTGTTGCAGAACAGTATTTTGTGCTAAACTGGAATTGTTTTTGGGATTTGTAGATGTTGCTTATCAGTCAAGACATTCCAATTATTATCTATAATCATTTGTAAGGCAGTGAGCCTTTTGAGGTTTTAGCCCTTATTGTAATTTGAGTAGTGAGCTCTAGGCAGTGTGCCTGAATGCATGTGTGTTCCCCTAATGTACTATTATTATAATTCTAACAAGGTATATGAATATTGTGGGTCTCAATCCCACCATGGTTTTTCCCTTAACCAAGTTTCCACATAAAAATCTTGGTGTTATGGTGTTGTGGTTATTTGCTTTGTGTTTTTGCACTCTACTTTTATTCATTTGCATTAAGTGGTTTAAATGATAGATTAAGAATGTTAAAAATTGCAGAACATTGATTCACTCCCCCCCCACCCTCTTAGTGTCCCTTGATTCCAACAGGTTTCACAACATTACATGTATCAATAATTATGCCTCTAGCAGCACTATACAAGAACACCATCACATGGAGGGTACATTAATAAATCAAAGTTTAAGGAGGTCATATGCCCCCTTAAAATATTAGCATGTCCACTCTACTAGTATTTTAAGAGGGGAGAGGATCTTGAGGGAGGATGCATTCTTTCCCAACAAGTGGGTGGGTTCTCAAACAAGGATACACACCTCCAAGATAGGGGAAGGGATCCTTAAAAAATGATACACATATTGTAAATAAGGGGAATAAATATCTTAAACAAGATATTCATCTTACCAAAATGAGGAGAGGGGATCCTTAAGAAGGGTTCACACCTCCCAAAATAAGGAGAGGGGTTCCTAAAGTAAGGATGCACACTTCTCAAAAGAAGAAGAGGGGTCCTCAAATAAGGATGCATGTCTCCAAGGAAAATGGGAGGGGATCCTCAAAGAGGGACACACACCTCTAAAAACAAGGAGAGGGAACACCTCCCAAAACAAGGTGTAGTGTGTTTCTACGATAACAAAGTATAGTTGAACATATGATTGTACCACCACAAATGGAAATGATCAAACACATAGAGGTGTACACATTCCACATAGTGAGGAGCAACACAATAAAAATTATTTAGAAGGGCTAGAACAAATGTGAAACCTAGTGTCACTTATCATGTGAATGATAGAAAATATAATAAGTTGCCATTTATTACCCTTCAAGGACTAACATTCATTGGTGGAATGATAAAGCAACCATTGATACGTACAAAATAAATATTTTTTATTATGTTTATGAAATTCCTTATGTTTTGGAGGAAGAGTAAGTAAGTGGAATTTGAAAAACCTCAACAAGATTCTCTATTTCTCATATAGAGAATGAAGAGAATGAGGCAACCTTCTCTCTTGTGATGAAAGGTTTGACTGCTCAAAAGAGGAAGATATAAAGACATTAGACAATGGAGGAGGGGATGCAAATAAAGGAGAATATTGGAGACCTAAACATCTTTTAGAAAAATATGGTGTAGGTTTCAAGGGAGCCTCAATTTCTTGTTCCATGGACCCTAAAGCATTTCCATTGTATTTGTACTTGGAAGAAAATGGATGTAGAATTAGTAGTAGTAGAAGAGTTCATTCTTTTGTAAGAATGCAAATCCTTATTGAGTGTTAAGATGTTAGGATGAGAAGGGTCAATCTTATTTTTAACTAGTCCATAAGAGATGGAATCTAAAGAAACCCAATAGCCACCAATACATGTTTTAGAAGAAGAGTTTGGAACTCTAGATTCAGGGTTTTTAGAAGTATTGGTTGCATAAATAAATAAATAAAATACTCCTTTGAGGTCTCATGTTTAGATTGTGAGATTTTGTATTCTCCAATAAAGGAGGATGTTATATCTAATGTACCCTAATCAACACCAAAGAGTGCATTCAAAGGTGAAGCATTCTTTTGAACATCATTGTTATTAGCAATTGAGAATAGTGGATTAGCTTTTGTTGAAGAAGTAACTAATCTATTGAGAGATGCAAAAATAGGAGGGTGATATCCAACTTTTTCTTATAGGCAACTATGCAGATTTATATAAACCTCAATTACACATGATTTATTATTATATATGAACTTTATTTTATGGCGAAGAGTAGATATGACTGTCTGCATGGAATGAATCCACAATCTACCAAGAAGAAGGTTGTATGGAAGAGTATTGTGGATGAAATGGATGAGAATAGGTTAAGTCACGGGCTTTGCTTGAATTGACCTAATGTGATTGTACCTAATGACTATCTACCAAAATTACCAAAACTATGAATATAAGTAGATAGTATCAAGTTTACACCATTCTTACATGAAAGGTCTATGATACAAATTTTAAGGTCCGATCCATTATCAATTAGAGTATGGCTTATTCTATGTCAATTAATGATGACTAGATTCATGAGACATAATGTTGTTTTTGAATTTCCAAAGAAGGTAACACATGCGGTGAGAAGACTGTCTATATTTATCACATACATACAGTATAACAAGGCTTGCACATCGTTTAGTTTGATAGGAGGAGGGACAACTATCCTCTATAAGGCCTCATGGAGCAACCTATGGTATTAGGAAAAGTTTAAATCAAGTCTCAAAGGGAGATCCTAGCCACAGTAGCATGGAGTTGCTCAATTATAATGCATGAAAAGAGCTTCAAAATATAAATGTGTATCCTTTTTAACAAATTTTTGGATCACACTTTATAATCCATCTTAAGATGAAGATGATTTTTTTTAATATAGATTACAAACTGTGATCCATTTTTTTGATACGAAAAACTACACATAATTATATCTAAAAGTTATTCTCATGCAAACTATTTATAAACAAAAATACTAAAATGAATATAAAACATGAATAAAAAGTATCAATTATAACTTTTTCTTTCTAAATGAAATAAGACGTAAAATATCAAATACTAAACACTTCATACAATTAATCTAGAAGCTCTTCTCACCAATTCTATGCCTAAATAGAAATATTAAAATGAATACAAAACAAAACAAAATGAAATGTCAAATTTACACTTTTGCTTTCTAAAACTACCCACATAAGATGCCACATGGAATACATGCACCATCTATCAAATACTAAACACTTTATACAACTAATCTAAAAGCTCTCCTCACCAATTCTATACCTAAATAAAAATATTAAAATGAATACAAAACAAAACAAAATGAAATGTCAAATAGACATTCCCTTTCTAAAAATACCCAAATAAGAATGTCACATGGAATACATGCACCGTCCATCAAATACAAAACACTTTATACAATTAATCTAGAAGCTCTTCTCACCAATTCTATACCTAAATAAAAATATATAAATATATTCAAAACAAAACAAAATGAATCTAAAAATACCCACATAAGAATGCCACTTGTTCAAAGTACTTTATCATCACAACTACAAGCAATGCCCCGAGAGTTCAAAGTTGAATGAATTCATTAGGATTCCATGCAAGGCTAAAATCATGGGCAATATCTACATCCCATTCAAACAAGTTAACGTGGCGTGTGAGCAAAGAATTGGGCTCCAAGTTTAGCCCCTAAAAATGAGGCCTTTCCTTTTCCTATATCCCCACCATATCTAATTTCACCAAAACCCTAAGTTCAAAATTTGACAAGTGATGGAGAATGGGCCATCCTCTATCTTTACTCTCACGCCTTCGCCTTTGTCTTTCTTTGTGCACACACACACACAATCCCTCACTCTTAACCTTCCCCCCCTTCCCCCCCATTAAACGAGCATGCAAAACAGTTCAGATGAGAGTTTCTTTAATAATTTCTCGCTGTCCCCAAAGGCAAAGATAGCGTGGTTTTCTTGTTATTATATATCTAATTTCTTTGTTGGGAAGCTCGACAAAAGGTTAAATAATATGCTTTAACATGAAGCTAAAGGGCGGTTAAAGCCATGCCTCCTTTTCGGGTGAGGAGCAAATACATTTTGCCAAGAGATCAGATATGGTGATGGAGGGAGCAATGAAGAACAAAAGGCCCAGAGAAGAGGAGGCTGAAGAAGATCTCTGCAACAACAAGGAGAAAAATGCTCGGTTGGAGGAAGTGGGTATCAATGATTTCTATAGCAATTTGAGCACTTTTTCTTCTGAGAAATCCATGGTGTTGAATGATCAATGGAGTTTTCAGGATGATGGTCCTGTTTCTGATATCAGAGGCATAGCCATTAGAAAGCAGTCTTATATAGAGGACTATTTCAACAGTGTTGAAGAAGTTGGATTAGAGGATAAGAGGACGAATCAGGATAATGGGGGTGATCTGTTTGAAGAGCTCTGGAGGCCTCAGAGCCCCTTGTGTGGGGCAGCAGAGAGTCTCTTTGGAGGTTCTGATTATTTCATGGGTGCCAATTTGGGGGATGAGAGGGATTCTGGATTCAGAATTTGGGAAGAATCTGAGGAACAGGATGATGAGAAGAATGTGAACAGGAAATGCCATAAAAGTTCAGATGGGACTGGTTTGTTGTATGAGAATGATGTGGCTGATTGGATTTGGGGGACTCCATTGAATCAGCCTCTGTGTTCTGAATCTCTTGAATTCAAGGTCTCTACACCATCTCTGTAAGTGGGTCTTGGTTGTAATGGGGGATTCTTCATGCATGAATCTATTTTAGATTGTTATGTTTAGTTTCTGGTATCAATTGTAAGAGTTTATTTCCGGAACGTTTCGGAACAAACTGTATGATCCATTATCAGAAAGAAGAGAGCAAAACAAAAGAACATAATACTATCCTATCCTTCATGCATGAACCCATTTTAGATTATGGTGTGGAATAATTTTATGTAGAATCCAATGAAACTGTTTTTGCCCTGTGTTGTTATCATGGTGGATGTCTTGGGAAAGACATTGCTGTTTCTTTTTTAAGTCAATTTATATGGCTTCTCAGTATGAATAAATTATTTTGGACACTTGGGTTATTTTATATCTTTGTTGAATTAATGTTTATTGTATTTGGTCATTTGGTAAACGATCTACAGATATTTAATTCAGAGGTTGAATGCATGCTCTCGATTTCATGAACTGTAACAAAAGCACTGTTGTTGGGAATGATTTGTTTTGTGATGAATAAAGTCGTTGGCAAGGCACATCCTTTCCTTCCGTATCACCTAAACTTTATAGATTACAAAACCCCTTTATTGCTGTTAAACATGATGAGCTTCTCCACCTTCAACTAGATGAAATGTACAATAGGTAGTTTGAGTATATAGTAAAGTGTATGCTCTTTTTTACTAAAGCTTACCTTGATGATTTATTCCTATTTTGAATTAGCAGTATGGATATCTTAAATTTTAAAATTTTATTTTAAAAAAATAAATTTATGGGTGTGATATTTTTTACAAAATATGTTAAAAATATATGTTTTTTTGACGATGATTCAATTAAGTTTGTAATATTTTAAATTTTAGAAGTGATAAAATGAATGCGAGACTTGTTTTCAACTTTTGTTTTCAAGAGATCTCTATTAATCACCCTATTAGTTCATGCTTAGGCAATAGTGGTAAATAGTCTTTTTAATTTAAAAGGTAAAGGTACATTTCATCATTGAACCAAGTGGTGTTTAAAGTGCGGCCTTCAAATGTTGATGTCTAATTAATAGAATGATAGAAAATATATGTTAATAAAGAACTCTTCTAAAATTGATGGAAATTTTGCCTCCACAAACCAAGTTAAAAAAATAAGCAAAGGTGAAAAAATTCCTAATGATTATGATTCTTTTTTGAGGTGGGTCAACTAATTTGAAAATGGATCTTTTTTATGATGAAATAATTAGTTGCCTCTTCATCCAATTAATGAAAAACGTGTTTCAAAAGTTCATTAGGTAGTTCACTTTTCATTAGATTTGGAGCATGAGCAGCTTGTATAAAGGCGACATCAAACGACAATGTTTTTCGAGTTTTGACAAGAAGTATTTTTCGAGTTTTGACAAAAAGTACATTTCATCATTGAACTGAGTGGTGTTAATAGTGTAGTCTTCAAACCTTGATGTTAAATTAATAGAACCAAAGAAAATATATGTTAATAGATGAAAATTTTAACTACTCAACCCAAGTTCAAAAAAATGAAAAAAAAAAACCCAAAATCATAATTTTTTTTTAAGGTGGACCAACTAATTTGAAAATGGATCCTTGTCATGATCAAATAATTAGTTGCCTCTTCATCAAATTAACGAAAGACTAGTTTCAAAGTTTACAAGCTAGTTCACTTTTCATATTAGGAGCACCACCAACTTGTATAGAGGCATAAAATGACTATGTTTTTTGAGTTTTGATAAAATTGTAGCTTGTCATAGGTTGCAAACTTGAATACCATGATGATATTAATAAATTTTGTGGTGAGCACTACAACCACCCTAGTGATTCATAATGATTGAGGTGAACCCTCATCCTCTCTTTAGTGCAATCAATAAGTTTTCTATAGGACAAGAATAAGGTTGGAATGCAAAGGGTTTTTTGTTTGTTCAATTCGAATTCTTGATATTAGTTTGCATGCCCAAGCTCGAATAAGCTGTGGAAGAACTCTATATCAACCAAATTTGGATGTGAAACAAATGCTTGCACTCATTGAATGGAGGAAAACTGTAAGCTAAAAAATTCGTACTTTGTAACTATTGTCATATGTTTATGGATTTGTTTTTTGTATATACCTCTAATATTTAAGAATCATTTAACCTATTTTATGGCCTCTTTGTTGATCATAGATGAAAGAAACCTAAAAAAATAAAATAGGATCTAATTTTAGTAGATAATTCATTAAGGACACTAATGAAAGGGAAATGAGTGTAGCTATATAAAAAATTTCCACATAACCCCATGAGAGAAAAATATGCAAGTAGGTATTCATAATATTTCCACCATACAAAAGAACCAAAAAAACTGCCATCAAGATGACACATGATATGACCTAGACAAATCCCCATAAGGGAAAACCCAGCCTCTAAAAGAATCCACACATAAAACATTTATTGGATATTGCTGCTGCTAAGATATGTTTTTGTCTTTGATGTCAACATATTCCTATGTTTTGGTGATCCAGTGATTACAGAGAGTTGATCTGGTTGGTTTATCTGTTTGGGATGTTGAATCAACTAGAGATACTTCATTCTTTATTGGTTCCAGTGATCCAAAAGTTTATTTGATCATATCATTTGATTCGGATTGAGGTTTGGTTTTTCTGTTTAGTGGTTGGCAGAGTCTGGTATTTGATCTGTTGTGCTTCGACCTATGATCATATCTTAAGTTGCAAATTTGGGAGAGTGTTTGGATGTTCATGTGTATCTTCATTTCAAATGGTTGGTGATTTGGTGCTCCGCAAGTTATCTTTCTAGTCTGAATTATTGTTGTTAAGTATTCTTGAGTGTTAGTGTGTTGATCGATGAAGATTTGAATAAGTGGTGTTGGTGTAGCTATTACGAATGGTTCTAATGTGTTTGTTGGTGTTTCTTGATTGTGTCCTATTTGTTTTGGTGGTCAGCATTGATCATTGTGTGAGGTATTGAAGATCTTTTGGGTTCGGTGATATTCTTTGTGTTATGTGGTATTTTCGATGATGTAGCATATTGTGGTTGATCTTGGCGAGATTTTTGGTGGTGTTGCATGTTCGAGGATTTGATTTGGCTCCATTCTATG
Source organism: Cryptomeria japonica (assembly GCF_030272615.1). Lineage (NCBI taxonomy): Eukaryota > Viridiplantae > Streptophyta > Pinopsida > Cupressales > Cupressaceae > Cryptomeria > Cryptomeria japonica. The sequence continues at coordinate 573,021,214 of NC_081405.1, forward strand.
TTGTTTATGACATTGTATTGGTCTAGTGGTTTATTTATGTATTGTGTGATGTAATTTTGTAATTAGGTATTGAGGGTTTTGGTTGACCTTATAGTAAAGGTTGATGGATTGTATAAATAGGTGTTATATTCATGTAATTTCAATATGGTGGTGGTGTCTGCATTATCAAAGAGTGGCATATGTGAGAATAAGAGAATTCATCTTTCGGTGTGATGTATTGAGCACAGATTGTTGCAAAGCATACAAATGTGCTTAACCGGAATTGCCATCAAGCATTAGCAGATGCTATTCTTTCGGTTCATTTATGATGTAGGAGCACCCGATGGACTTTATGCCTCCATGAGACAATTTTGTAAATTTGGCTTTAGCATTGTGTTTTGATAATGTAACGAGGTCTTTTAGACCATTTTGGACTTATTTGTATTGAGTTTGAGTCTTAGGAGGTCATTTGTGGGTTATATGAAAAATATTGTAAAAAGTTGTCATGTTGTCAAATGTTGGCATGCAATTTTGCATTTTTGGTTATATGTGGAAGGTGAAGGGTCAAGTCATTTAAAAGAGTTGTAAGTTATCATTGTTGGTTGGAAAAGGCATAAATATGGCCTCCAAAACTAATTCCATGAGTTGTTTAAGGTTTTTGAAGGTTGGAGAAAGATGTAATAAAGAAGAAATTTATTTTTGTAGCATCCTTACATTGGTTTTTTAAAGTTTTTCAGAATTTGCAGTCTAAAACAAGCTATTTTACGGACCTTTAATGGTCTTGAATATTGATGACTATAATATATGGATGGAAATATATTTGTTTCTAGTTTCCAAATAGTTTTGTCTCATTAAATTTTATTGAGTTTTATGTAAGATATGGTGATTTTGGTGAAGGCTGTCCAGTTTAACAGTTTTTGGTGAAGATAACATTCTACAAAATTTGTACTAGTATGGAAATTGTTGGTACAATAAAATTTCTCAAACCAATTGGAAAATTTTAACAAATGATTCTAGTTTAATCTAAAGGTGTTTTGGTTCAATTTTATTAAGTCTTTCAAAAGTTATAAGCAATTCGGTATAGGTTGCTTGGAACCCTACCTAGGGTTAGCAGTTTTGGGAAAAGTATCATAACTTTTGTTTTAACCATTGGATTTGGCTATAACTTGGAGGAAATGTTTTTATTTTGGATTTCTTAAATATCACCAAAGAGATTGTCTTAATTATGTCTCTAGTGAAAGTTATTAATGACTATTCTCAAGTGGCATATTTTGTCCTAGTAGGTTGATATGGTTAAAGGGTTACAAAAATCAATCTATTGTGTTGATGTGAATCCTCCCTCTTGCATCAATTTCAACTGGAAAATAGTCTGAATGCTATTGTAAGGTAGTGAGCCTTCCCTAAGAGTTGTAGCCTTCTGGGTCATCATATTTTGAGCAGTGAGTTCTAGGTAGTGTGCCTGAATGCATGTGCATTCCCCATTGTAATATTTACACATACTACTACACAATATCATCTTATTGTGGGTAGGTTCCCATCATGGTTTTTCCCTTAACCAGGTTTTCCACGTCAAAATCTTGGTGTTATGTGTGTTGTTGTTATTGTGTTTATCCTTATTCTTGTTGCAGTTGATTAAATCTAAGATTGTGCTTAAATTGTTTAATTTGGTGAAAACTGATACACCACCCCCCTCTTAGTTTTCCTTTATTGTTGCTGCCAACAACATCTAACCAATATACCATACAATTTTATAAGTGGGCCCATATAAATGTTTAGTGTGGATAAACACATATTTAATGATGCAATACAAATAAAGATTTATTTACATAATTATAATATCTTATATTACATAAGGTGTACAACATCCCTTTTCCTAACATCCTCCCATGTATTGTGTACATTACATAAGGGCCAATCAATTAAATAAATCATCATAGCTATATACAAATCCATGTCAATCTCTAGCATTATGCTCCACCAAGATGCTTATGATAACTTCTAGGATGAGCATCATCTCAAGAAATAACTCCTTTCATCCTCCAATATGGCATATATGTAAGAAAGAAAAAACCAAGATGAAGATGCACCAATCCAAATATCACAAGCATCAAATCCAAGTGATAAAAAGGTTCCAAGCTAAAGAAAAGGAAAAGAAAATATAAATGATAATAAAATCCACAAAAATGCTAATACATCTAATATTCCATATCTTCAAAGGTATCAAAAACATCAATGGAACTCATGCTAAAAACATATCCAATCTACAAACTATAACCACAAGTTGATTGTGTAAAATCATTAAATGAACCACATACATATCTGGGAACTTTGGGGACTATATGGGTAGCGCCAAATCTAAAAATAAATCAAGGCATGCCAAGTCTACAAATAAAAAATCATACCATGTTGTGACTAATAATAAAAATTAAATAGTATAAAGAAAAATCACCATGATATACACATACAAAAAAAAATTGCTACATAGTTGCTCACAACCAATCTTCATAACTCTTCCAAGTTTGGAGTCCCCATGTTGTCACTAAAAAATAATGAAATAGAATAACAACACATAACCACGAACATAGTGATCACAATGACTCCATATAAACCTTAAATTGAATGTCAAGTGAATATTAACCTCAAAGCATAAACAAAAGTTAAAGAGAGAAAAAATATAAATCATATTGTGTCCTCCTACTAATGCCTCAAAGTGCTAAGTTGTGCCAAGTAATATCTCCTTCACAAAATGCCAACTAAATAGCTTTCACAAGACCAACAATTCAATCTGATATGTCTAACAAAACATGTGCATCTCTTATAATCAACATGGATGTAAGCTTCTCTAACTAAGAAAGATCAAACTCATCCACTCCAAAACCTAAGAAAAAAATACATGCTATAAGTCCTAAAATATAACTATCTAAGTATTCTAATAATACATCCTCTCATCTAAATGCAACATACCAATGCGCCGTTATATAAGGCCAATTCATTGAATCTATATCAACAACAAAAGACTTGTGGATATAGATGGTCCACATCACATTCATTCCACTACAACCAATGGGTTGTCCTAACACATGACTATATAACTAATATATCTCAAATGAATGTAGTATGCAAAATCATGATCATACAAGTAACCTCCAAACTAAGATAACAAAAAAGATAATATTTAGAACTCAAGAATGAAACACAAAATAAACTCTATATTTTATTTACTCAATAAATTAATAAATGATTTATCATTATTAAGGAACAAACAAGAATCAAGGAGATATGACGAACCTCCTTAAATTGAACCACACAACCACTTGTAATAATGAATCAATGGATAGCCCAACCCAATCTTGACAATCGCATGCATGTTCATGCTATTCTAATAATCAAATATACATGCTAATCCATGATACCATAATCATCGTGTTGTCATTTAATTGCATTCAACTCTCATTCAAATGAGAGTCATAGTCTTAGACACATACCAACCATGGCACAAAACAAAAAGATAACTTGTGTATCTATCTCCATCAAAATTAGAAACCTAAAATACATTTAAAGATGCATAAGGAAGTACAAAATCTAATAAACTATTGTAACATGATATCTATTTTATAAAAATATGTACCATCAATTTTAACCCTCAAAATTTTGGATGCTCATAGAGTCATACCCTAAATATCAAGAATCTACAAGCACTCAAACAAGTACAAATATCTCTTCTCAATAATATATAAAGCCATCTCATCCACTATCTAGAAAACTCTATATTCTCTCCATCACTTATTAAAAATTCAAATTTTGATTTTTTATGCCTAAGGTATCCCTTTTTGGTCATTTCAAAGTAATGTTGACTTTAGGTACCAAATTATAAGACATATAAAAAATTCAATCTATACCATGATGTAACTTACTTTGAAAGAGCTTGTCAATGCCTAAAATTTATCCAAATTAAATATCATATGTGATATTTGATCACTTTCTAAAAAATTCTACTCTATTAAGCTCATTGAAATCAACACCTAGTGGCTAGGTGATGTTTAATAAGTAATTCTTCCAAATAGCTAATAGTGGTGGTGGTGAATGGATGGTTGGCTTGATAGTCCCTTTATGAAATTGTTGAGTCCCAAGGGGACAATTAAATCAACAATCCATGATAACAACATATCCAATCTACATACTATAACCTTCTGATGGATCTCATGCTTGGGGTCTTAAAATTTCCATCCATCATTGTTTCATGTAGATGAGAAAAAATAGATAACATGCTTATATAGATATATGGATTGATTAATACATTAAAATAAATTCTTTTGTAACTATCTATTTTTTAGCATTGCAGATAAATGATGCATAAAATATTAAAAATTTAACTCAATCAAGGGAAGAATATGTAAAGAGTACAATGGTTAGCTTGTTCTATTGTAAAACTAATATGTTGTTATATGCATTGTATTCCCTTTTATGGTTATTTTGGATAAATCAAGCATGTGATAGTAATTTTGTGAATGGATGACCCACATTTAAATGTGGCTTAAAGTTAAAATATTTGGCCAGATCGATGAGCTATGGTTGTATGTGTTGGAGAAGCAAAGATCTAGGAATCACATCCAAATTAAATCATTCATAGGGTGTATAAACTAGAAATGAGCCAAATAAAATTCAACACACCAATTAGGATAAAATTAGATTGATGAAGTATATAATCAAATGAAAACACCATAATTTATACAAGATGGGTGTGAGATGAGAAGGTGAAAAATGACTATGACTAATCCTCAAAGAGATGAACACATGTGAGCGCATGTGGAGGGTGAGGGAAAAAGTTTCCAACCTCCCCATAAAGTGAGGGAAGAATATCTCCAACCTCTAATGAGGTGAGATGACGAATTTTGTAACCTCATGTGTGCACATGTGGTGAGAGAAAAAAGTGTCTAACCTCAAAAGTGAACTTAACCTTTAATGTAAAGGTTAATTTACACCTAGCCACTAAGTGTGACTTAAGCCTAGGTGTGGGTTAAGTAAACCTTGCACTCTAACAATATGTATTATAAATTTACAATATTTTTAGGATTGCATGTTGTTAGTCAAAAGTTAAGAATAGCTCGAGGGATATAGATTCTACCATTGACTACATATTGTTAGAGTCATCAATGGATTCAAGCTCCCAAGATAACTTATAAAACTTAAATTTCTTCCACAAGAGAGTATCAAGAGAAAAATATTTATTGATAATGGAGACAATGGATTGATTCAAGATATTAAAATTTACATATGATGTATTTATTATATAGGAAAGGTTGAGAGATAGGAGTTGACAAGATTGTGACACATGTCTTAAGCCTATGCAATGAGATGTAACTAGTGATAAGATAAGATAAAAAAAGATCTCATGACAACTAGAGACTGCTAGAAATATTCCCAAATCCCTAAGTAAACTTAACATGTAAAAATGTGTGAAAAAGTTCATAGCTAGGAACTATTTAGGTAATGTACCTTGTTCACACTACAAAAAGGGAAAATACATAGGAAATACCCTTATTCACACCAACACCTCCCTTAAGTGCAACTTAGGGAAAATATAGACAAATAAAAATGATGTAATGATGATGATGATGATGATGTTCATGAAGATGGGTCTTGACTACTAGGCCATGTTATGAACCCATTTGTAAATTTGATCTCTCACAAAGAAGAAAAGGAGAAAAACTAATGGGACATAAATACTCTCAAAAAAGGGAGAATAGATGCAAACAAATATGACAAAATGATTGATGGAGATCTTAAAAACTCGAATAATGATATCTATGAAAAAATTATAATCAAATAACCTATTTTTTAATCTTGACCCCTATCCCTCAACCCTACACACTAAAGCCTATACCCAATACCCGATAAACCCTACATATTCAACCCTTAACCAAGGGAAATTGGGAGAGATGGTAGGGAAATAAACATGTTCAATAACAAATATTGTGAAGATAAATCTCTATCCAATAAACTAATCAAAGGATCATATTAAAGGCTTGGATAGTAGTAACAAAAAAAACTGAAATTCATATGCAAATCTAAAAATTAAGTTGGCTTAATTGAGGAAAACCCATGATTAGATCCTTCTTTATGACACCAAAAATTAGTTTGTTAACCATGCTTAATAAACCTATCTAATGTGAACTTATGGAGCAGAAGCGGAAGAGACTGCAGGTGTGGAGATAGGGTTTCAGGGGAGATAGAAGAGGATTCGGAGGATGGAGATGGCGACGGAGTGACACCTCTTCTCCTCAGTGTGGCCCCCATCAATCTTTTTCTGGGGTGCGTTGGTTGTCGGGGTCTTTGTTTTTTTGGCTCACCCAGATCTTCTTTATCTTGTTGGTTCTTCATGTTGGCCATTTGGTGGATTTGATTATGTTTTGCATTGATCTTTTGTCATTGATATCAACACTAGATGTTTTGGATGCTTTACCGACACCCTTCTGGTCTCGGTAGGATGAGTGGTTTCTGGTTGGTTTGGATCCGACATGATCCAGTAGGCTCCAGTATGATTTGGTTGTGGAATTGGCTTATTCATGATACTCATGTTCAAATTTTGTCAATTGGTTTTAATTCGGTGATTGGATGCTATCCTGTTTGCTTGGAAGCTTGGCTTGCAGTTCTGGTGAGGGTTTCACCGACAGAGCTTTGATCAAGATCTTTGATGATATGCATAAGTGGTGTTGGTGCAGCTTCTAGTGGAGATTCAAGATGCTGATGGTGATCATGTTCGAGACTTGGCAGATGGAGATCATTGCTTTAGCGTGTGGACCTATATTGGGTCCCAGTTGATTTAGGCTATGGACCGACTTAATGTAATGTGTGGATTGGACCTATCGATGTGTTTCTGGGATGTCTTATGTGTTGGATATTATTTGTTTGGTCTAAGACCGACATGTTTTGTAATTATGTAATTGTTTTATTGTCTAGTGTTCGACATGATTATTTATGGTCGAGGGTTTGTATATATATAGTGTAATATCTCATTGTAGATCATCATGGTATGGGATATAGATATGTAATGTGTGAATAATATAATATCATTCAGGTAGAGGATTTGGTCAATCATTGGAGATCGAATTGGGTTTATGTAAGAGGATTTAGTCCTCCGATATAGAGCTTAACCAAAACTATACTTAGGCATAGGGGATGCTATCTTTGCAGTTCAATCACTTCTCTAGATTGTAGTATGGATTTGTATGTAGTCAGTGAGACTACTTTTGTGATGAAAAGTGCGCTCTAGGCTGTTGGCTTTCCTGCAAGTGCAGGCACCTCAATTGTAATTCACATACTTACTGTAGAAGTATTATCTGACTGTGGGTAGGCTTCCCACCATGGTTTTTCCCATTACTAGGTTTTCCATGTATAAATATTGGTGTCATATGGATGGTATTTATTCCCTTATTATTGTTTATGCTTAATTGGTTTAACTGTTATTCTGCTATATGGTTTAAGCATTCTGGTTTTAATGTTTTTAGTTGTGGTATTAAAGTTTTAATTGCTAAATGTTTTGGTAATCCACGACAACTGATCCACCCCCCCCCTCTCAGTTGTATTTTGGTTATTTGAACTATCTAACAATTGGTATCAAAACCTTGGTCCTCTCTATAGAAAGCTTAACCACTTGAGGAAGATCCTATGGCGCCTAACAATTCAAGTTCATCCAGTTCATATGGAGCTATCTTTCAGAGAGATATTCCTAGGTTTGATGGAACAAATACACAGTATGGAAGATTGAGATGGAGACTCATCTGAGATGTCTTGGCAAGGAGATTTGGGAGATCACACAGAATGGTGTTACACCTTATAATCCGACATCTGGAAATCCTCCTTCGACAAAATAGGATAAGGATCTTGAGAATGATTATAGAGAAAGAGAAGCCCTCTTGTGTGAACTTTCTGATCAACAAATAATGAAATTAATTGACAAATCATTTGGAAAGGTTATATGGGATAAGTTCGAGACTCTTAATGAAGGTTACCCTAAAGAGAATATTGTTAAACTTGATGGTTACTGGGTGAGATATGAAAACCTGAAGATGGAAGAAGATGAGAGGATTATAGCATTCATCGAAAGGGTAAATGAGATTGTTATGGGAATTCAATGTTGTGGTGGAACTTTGAGTGAAGATGAAATTATTTCTAAAGTCCTGAGAGCCCTGTCACCACCTTACAAGATGAAGGCTATTGAAATTACTGAGTTAAGAACAATGGCTAATACATCTATCAACAAAGATACCTTGGTTGGGAAATTATCTACTTTTGAGCTTGAAGAATTTGGACCCTCTAGAGTTGTGAAGAGTGTGTTAGGATTCCCACAGATACTGAGAGGGGGAGGGTTGAATTAGTATCTAAATGATATATAGAATTTCTTAACTTAAAACATGCAAAACATATTATAACAGTGTACCGGTATGCAAGAAATAATGAAATAAATAGAATTAAAAACATCCACATGAAAAGAACACCATGACACAAGGATTTAATGAGGAAACCCAGTGTGGGAAAAACCTCAGTGGGATTTGTTACCCACAATATCCACTTACTGGCCAATAAGAGAATATTACTTACAAGAGGGGCCTGCACATGCAGGAAGGTCAACTGCCTAGAGCTCACTACTCAATGGGAAGTCTCATTGACTTACAATGTGGATTGTACAAATCCAATATCTTGTACTGCTTTACAATAGCATCTATAATGCCTAATCCAGTACCGGTTGCTGCTCTGCTTCTTACATAAACCCTTTAACCTATATTTTGCATAATAGGTCTACCTTAATATTTTGCTTACATCATTTTCTTTTCTTACTTTTTAAAATGTCTACAATGATCTCTTTTATATATAAGAGTCATTTTACAACTTGCCAAGTCGACTTACAAAGTTTTTACAATAATAAACAAAATATAATATAACAAAATATTGTTGACCTCTGTGCCGGTATACTTTCTTTCTTTGTGCTGGTGCCGGTGTCCTGAGTGCCGGTGTAGAGTGTGATCGTTGATGCCGGTGAACTATCTTGCTGGTGTAATGCCTTGCTGGTATAATGCCTTGCCGGTATGATGCCTTGCCGGTGCCATAGGATTGTAAGGTTGCCATCAATGACAAAACCTTCAATCACCTACAATGTCTCATTGGAGTGTGCATATGCCAACAATTTCCCCCTTTGGCATTGATGGCAACACTCATGAGAAATTTCAAAAAGTGTATCAAAAATGTGAAGTCCAAAAAGTTACCAAAACTGTGTGCTTCCCCTGAGCATATGATTCCTGTGATACTTGAATTTTCTCATCCCACTACTCCCCCTTTGGCATCAATGACAAAGGTTGTCAAGATGTTAGTAGAATTTGTAGTTTCAACCTTGTAACTGAGTAGTTACAATTTGAAATAGATCCACCAAAATCAAGTTTATACTCTCCATAAACTTTTAACTATCTCTTATTGCTGTCTCTGTTCTTTTAACTGTACCGGTGAGATGTTGCAAATGCTCTGCCGGTGTTTTCTGTCCCTGTATCAATGCCTCAGATATTTCCTTCCGTAATGATGCTAGATAGTCCAATCTTGGACTCAGTTTTAATCTTAGATGGTTTGCCTTATTCACTATTCTCTCTTTTTCTCTTTCCAATTTAAGTAATTCTTCCTCAAAAGTTGTTATCTTCTGTTAAAAAATTGATAATGTATTAGGTGAGTTAACAAAATTATTTGCAAGTTTATTAATTTCATCCTGTGCCTTGCTCATCTTCTTATCTATATCTACAGTCAAAAAGTTTGTCTTACAAGTGTCTTTGTACAGAGTTTTGTATTCTTTCAATAAATTACACAGTTTCGGTAGAAGTGTGTCAAAATCTCTGGTACAGTTCTTTATCTGCTTATCAAAGAATTTTTGCTTTTCAATTTCCAATTTGTGCTTGAATGTCTCTTCCTTTATTTTCTCAATGTTCTCTGTGATATATTTACACAAGGTATTAAGTTGTCCTAAAGAATCTTTATTGTCTATATTACAGTTAGGAGCAATTACCTTCAAAATTGGTATTGTGTCATCTATTGCCTTATAAGCTTGTGCGTTGCAATCTGTTATCTTTTTAATTGAATCTAATAGTACTTCAGTCACATTAGTTGATTTGTAGCTTGATGAGGAACCTACATTCTGAGATCTCCAAGTCACTGGCTAAAACATATGATGAGGAATCATATATCCCTTCAAAAGTTAAGACAACCGATGCTAAGAATATTAAGATCTCCGAGTCACTGGGTAACACTGCTGACTCTCATAACATTGAAATATCGACAGAAGGTAAGAAATTGGAGACTGAAAAACTTGAAGATGTAAAGGTACTTACATAGACTGAAAAACCAGCAAAAGTAAAAGTAATAACACACAGTGAGAAACTGGCAAAAACTATAAATAAAGAGGAAACAATTGATGGAAACAAGGAGGAAATTGTTAAGGCAATTGTTGAAAAATCAGTCGAAAGGAAAGTTATTACTGAACCGAGCACATCTACTACTGATTTCCAACCTACAAATGTGACTAATGTTCTTTTAGATTCTATAAGGAGGATAACTGATTGCAATGCCTTGGCATTCAAGGCTGTTGATGATACATTGCCTATTTTGTAGATGATTGTACTGACCTATAAGATAGATCATATTGAGGATTCTTTAGGTAAACTGGACACATTGTCTAAATTTATTGCTTCAAATATTCCAACTATAGATAAGGTAAATGAGGAAAATGTTAAGGAAAGAATGAATAAAGAAAAAGGAGAATTCTTTGAGAAGGCCATCAAAGGCTATAATGAGCACATTGATTCCTTATTATCGGTACTAAATTCAACAATTTTGGAGTATAAGGATTTGTATAAAGAAGCTTGCAAGCCTCACCACCTGACTGAAGACATTGATGAGGAAATTAAGAGAACACAAAAGGAAATAGATGACATAGCAGATAATATGATAAGTTCCCTGGAACTTACCTCTATTTTTGAACAAGAAATGACAGTTTATGAGGAAAAGATTGAAAATCTGGAAAACGAAAAAACAAGGATACAGTTGAAGGCTCGGGAGCTGAAAAACAAGCTTGGTCCTAGATTGGACAATCTTATAACTCAATGGGTTGAGCTATCAAAGGAAACAATTCAAGGAGAACGATCACTGGAGCAACAGATGCATTATCTGACCGGCTTGATCCAGCAAACAAAAACCATTATTTCTGACAATAACAAATTCATGCAGAGTCTGAATCTAATTTTGGCAGACATTTTTCAACTTGTACATGACCGGTTACAGGCTATGAGGTTGAACTCTTTTATTCTTTTATTATTTTTGTTATCCTTTGTCATTGATGTCAAAGGGGGAGTAGTATGGAGAAAAATGCACAGAAGAGATCACTTGCTCAGGGGGAGCACACTTTTTTTGGGAGCAGTTTTTGGACTTCATATTTAGACAACATTTTTTGGATTTTTCTCATGAGTGTTGCCATCAATTCCAAAGGGGGAGATTGTTGGCATTCTACACTCAATGAGAATGGTTGATGTTGTCATTGATGGCAGCCAATCGATAACAGGTTGTACAGGTTCACCGACAACGCAAACATCATTCATCGGTACCGGTAGGCACATTCACCGACATCTATTTTATATTGGCAATGAAGCATACTGACATTTAGGCTGACATGAGACAAAGTTTTACTAATATAAATTGTATTGTAAATGTAATTAATTATTTGTAAGCCGACATGATGCATTGTAAAGACTCATATATGTATGAGATCCTATAGGTCAATTTTGATATAGGATAGGATAGAACAATATTATGTAGAAGATAGTGAAAGGATTTTGTAATAAGGCAAATAGGTTATGTGAGTGAATTTTATTCACCGGCAAGGTTTTTGGTTAAGGTTTGTGACATAGCTTAAACTTGTATTGAATCAAGCATTGCAGATGTTAATTTGAGAAGTACATTATCTTGGATTTAATTATCCATTTTGTAGTCAGTGAGACTCTTCTATTGAGCAGTGAGCTCTAGGCTATTGGCCTTCCTACATGTGCAGGCCCCTATTCTAAGTAATATTTATTCATATTGGGCAGTGAGTAAATATTGTGGGTCACAAATCCCACTAAGGTTTTTCCCTTACCGATTTTCCTCACCAAAACATCTTGTGTTATGGTGTGCATTTATGCTATCTCTGTTATTTCTCTTTACTGCACTATTGCTTGTTTATTGATACATTAATTTAAGTTACAAACTCTTAAATAATTTCAAATATTCCATTAACCGGTTAGACACTGATTCACCCCCCCCTTTCAGTGTCTTTGGGACTGTCATTGAATCTAACAGGATTTGCTTGTAAGTTGGTGTGGAAGAGATGTTTGGGACCTAGGCGGAGCTACCGTTGATGCTAAAGGTATTTCTCTCTCTTTGGTATCTGTTATGGTGGGTTTCCTTCCATCTCAATTTTGGGTTATGGGGTTGCAGGGGGCCTTATGCCCTGTTGTTGGTTTTTCCCTGTCTGCCTCCCTTTTCTTGGTTTTGTCACTTTTATCTTAGTTCTCTAGGTTATTTCTATTCATTCCTTTTGAGATGGCCTTGTCTTTTATTGAGGTAGAGATGGTGGGTATTGGAGATAACCATTCTCCTATTGTGGTGGAGATGGAGGTTTTGGTTTTTTCTTGGCAGGAGTTGGGGGGAAGCCATTGTTGCTCTTTTTTGTGGATGTCCTGCATATGAGTTTGTGCTTATAGCTTTTCTCCCCCCCTTGGTCCCTATTGAGGTGGTGATGCTGGGGGCCTTATGTTCTCAAATATGTGTGTTGTCTCTTTGGTTTTGGAGGCTTTGTTACTTGAGGTAGGTGGTATTTATGTTTCTTGTTCCTTGTTGTCATGTTTATCTCCTTTTCCTATAGAGGTGGATATTTTGGTGATGCTCATTGTTTTGGAAGCTATCTAGATTTGGTCTCTTTTTCAGATCAAGGTTTTGGGTGCCTTTTCAAAACTCATTTGTCCAACTAAGCTTTGTGGGTTTATTCTTTGGTTGTTGGACTCTATTTTGCGGTTTGAAGTTGTTGGCTTCTTTCTAGTGGCTATGGGAGCCACTTTAAAACCCATTTCGAAGGTTAGGGGAAACTTTTGAAACCCCCTTGTTTTTTTGTTTTCTATGTGGTCAGGTTGTGGGAGCCTTGTAAAGTCCATATGCAGGCTGGATGCTAGAAATTTTCAAGGGCCCAGTCTGGCTGATAGGGAGATTGCTAGAGAAGTACTCCACAAGGTGAATTAGGTCTAACGGTTCAATTGGTTTCCAAAAGACTTGTTTGAGACTGTTTTATATGTTTACAAAATCAATTTGAGGTTATAATGCTAAGCATCTCATGCATAACTTCTTCAACATCCACCCTTTGTGTAGACTCATACCCTTGCTCAATCCACTCCTCCTTGTTTGAATATGCTCTAACTCAATACCCCGCTTCCTAGGCATCCAGACCTACTGCTCTAAGTCAATGCAAACTCCTCCAAAGGTTCTAAGAAGTTAGGAAAAAGTTTTGTCTTTGATCATGTCCAATTTTGTAGTCACTTAGGCATTTTTGCTCTTCTTACTCAACCCCTTTGCTAGGTTACAAAACCCAAAAGTCTCTGTCATATTGTTAGGAAGGTGGAAGGGTCTCCTTCAATGTCCTTAGATAGTTTACCAAAGGTTCCACAAGTTCTAACAAGCCCAAACCAATCGGGTCCTTGAAAATGTAGTTTTGCAGTCCAAGGAGGCTAGTAGTCAGTGGAGGGCTAATTGGAAAACTCCACCAATAAAATTGTCTTAGATGATGTTTAGGAGGTCTAAGCTCAAAGATGTTTCAGGTCTTAGGCTCCATGAAGAAGGTTTAGTGATTGTCCTCAATTTTGGGCACAAATGTAGGGTTTAGTGAGGGTTTTGAAACTTGCAATGTTAGATTCACAACTCCTCAAACACAGCTTGGTTAAAGCTTCCACACTAATAGGAAACCTTTGCCTCAATAAACTAATGCATCCCCTACCACTATCAAACAAGCATTATGCCAAACGCTTGTCAAACAAACTATAAATGAGCAAAATTCACTGTCAAACACTGGTTTTTTTTTTTTATTTCTCTCTGTTGTTCCTGCATGACAGATGATTAAGGGTACACCTAGAACATCACCATTGTAAATTGATGCTACCAAAAAAGTTTTCAACTCTACTACAACATCAAGAATCATTTTCCAATACAAAAGTGTTCATAGAGCCAATTTGTAACAAAAACCAATTACTTTCCCAAAACAGGGAATTCGCTGTCCTTCACAAATAGTGGCATATTACAATGCAAAAGGAGTAAATTTTGGAGCTCAAATTATTTCAAAATTCTTCTAGGAAAGGTGCAGACCTCTGTCCATGTTTTGTTTCAACATTTGATGCTTAGAACCCAAATTTTGAGCCTTAAGGAAGAATATTAGCCAAGTTAGACAACTTACCTAATAAGTGCTCAAGTTTCTTTTCCAAACACAACTTTGGCACAAAAATGAACATATATACACTATATAAATGCATACAAACTTGACCAAGTCCATTTGGTGGGAGTCCAGGCCTGGATTAGTCAAGTTGCTACATTTTGAAACCCCAAACCCTTGATAGGGCAGTGAACACACCAAAATGAAAGAATCTTGTTTAACCAACTTGCAAATGGAAAACCAATACAATGATCAACTGAAGGGCATTGGGAAACCAATATGAGCACTCCCCAAAAGGTACAATACAAACTAGATGTGCTATAGTATGGACTGCTGCTCTAAAAGAGAGGAAAACATAGTAAAAGTCAGAATTTCATCTTTTTTATATTAGAAAACCTTAGTCAATAAAATAACCAACATTTTTCAAGGAAAAGGGAGGCCTTTTATAGTCCTTCAAGTTATTTATCAAGCCCAATATGGACATAGGGCATATTGGGCTTGCTTTTTTCACAAAAAGTCCAATATGACAACTTTTCAAGCCCAAATGACAACATTTTTTGCTCCAAAAGATATTTTTGACAACCTAACCTCAACAACTTATCTAAACACCTAAGACATGCTTAAAAACACTTAGAAAAAAATTTTCAATGCTTTGGAAAGCATTTCTAGACCTTTTAGGCAATTTTACATATTTTTGCCCTTTTTGGCCTAGAAACCCAAAATTGTCAACTCAAATCCTGAAAGGAAAAACTTGACCTCTTGAGCACAAAATGAGATCAAAACCACTTGAAAAGACACACAATAACCTAAAAAAACATCATAAACCTAACACAAGACATTACAAACATGAAAGCATGAAATACACAAAAAGGAGAGTTTTTACTCAACTAGGTGCTCTTGCACCATACTCCCCCAAAGACAAAGAAGTCATGTGACTCCTTGAGGTAGCAAAGAAGAAAGTATTCTAGTTTTCTAAAATTTAGCTTCAGGTAGCCATGTGGCCTCTGAGATAGGCTTATCCTTCCATTTGAGTAGGTGCTCCATATAGGTGTGATTCCTTGTCTTCTTGAGAACCCTGGAGTCTAGAACCTGTTCTACTTGAGGAATAGAGAGAAGAGGTAAAGAAAGATTAGAAAGGGATTGTATAACATCTGAAACTCTTTGAATCTCCTCAAGTGGTTTCCCCTTGAAAGCAATCAAATCTGCAACATTAAAAATGGGAGACAAAGAAATATTAGTAGGCAAATCAACTTTGTAAGCATTAGACCCATACTTGGCCAAGATTTTGCAAGGGCCTATTCTCCTCATCTGAAAATTGCTTGGAACTCCTTTTTGCAGCCTTGCCTTGTTTAAATGAACCATCACATAATCTCCTACATAAAACTGAACATCTCTCTTTGTAGCATCCACTCTTGCCTTGACTTTTTGGGAGGTAGCTTGAAGAGCCTTTCTCACTTGCTCATGAACCTCCTTCATGGATTGAGCCATGTCATATGCTGTTCCACTCTTAGGCTGCAAGTTAGTTATATCTCTCTGTAATATCTCATTGTAGATCATCATGGTATGGGATATAGATATGTAATGTGTGAATAATCTAATATCATTCAGGCAGAGGATTTGGTCGATCATTGGAGATTGAATTGGGTTTATGTAAGAGGATTTAGTCCTCTGATATAGAGCTTAACCAAAACTATACTCAGGCATAGGAGATGATATCTTTGCAGTTCAATCACTTCTCTAGATTGTAGTATGGATTTGTATGTAATAAGTGAGACTACTTTTGTGATGAGAAGTGCACTCTAGGCTGTTGGCCTTGCTGCAAGTGTAGGCACCTCAATTGTAATTCACATACTTATTGTAGAAGTATTATCTGACTGTGGGTAGGCTTCCCACCATGGTTTTTCCCATTACCGGGTTTTCCATGTATAAATATTGGTGTCATATGGATGGTATTTATTCTCTTATTATTGTTTATGCTTAATTGGTTTAACTGCTATTCTGGTATATGGTTTAAGCATTCTGGTTTTAATGTTTTTGGTTGTGGTATTGAAGTTTTAATTGCTAAATGTTCTAGTAATCCATGACAACTGATTCAACCCCCCCCCCTCTCAGTTGTATTTTGGTTATTTGAACTATCTAAAAATTAGTATCATAACCTTGGTCCTCTATGTAGAAAGCTTAACCACTTGAGGAAGATCCTATGGCGCCTAACAATTCAAGTTCATCCAGTTCATATGGAGCTATCTTTCAGAGAGATATTCCTAGGTTTGATGGAACAAATACACAGTATGGAAGATTGAGATGGAGACTCATCTGAGATGTCTTGGCAAGGAGATTTGGGAGATCACACAGAATGGTGTTACACCTTATAATCCGACATCTGGAAATCCTCCTTCGACAAAATAGGATAAGGATCTTGAAAATGATTATAGAGCAAGAGAAGCCCTCTTGTGTGAACTTTCTGATCAACAAATAATGAGATTAATTGACAAATCATTTGGAAAGGTTATATGGGATAATTTGGAGACTCTTAATGAAGGTTACCCTAAAGCGAAGATTGTTAAACTTGATGGTTACCGGGTGAGATATGAAAAATTGAAGATGGAAGAAGATGAGAGGATTACTGCATTCATCAAAAGGGTAAATGAGATTGTTATGGGAATTCAATGTTGTGGTGGAACTCTGAGTGAAGATGAAATTATTTCTAAAGTCCTGAGAGCCCTGTCACCGGCTTACAAGATGAAGGCTATTGAAATTACTGAGTTAAGAACAATGGCTAATACATCTATCAACAAAGATACCTTGGTTGGGAAATTATCTACTTTTGAGCTTGAAGAATTTGGACCCTCTAGAGATGTGAAGAGTGTGTTAGGATTAACACAGATACTGAGAGGGGGGGGGGGGGGGTGAATCAGTATCTAACCGATATATAGAATTTCTTAACTTAAAACATACAGAACATATTATAACAGTGTATCGGTATGAAAGAAATAATGAAATAAACAGAAATAAAAACATCCACATGAAAAGCACACAATGACACAAGGATTTAATGAGGAAACCCAGTGTGGGAAAAACCTCAGTGGGATTTGTGACCCACAATATCCACTTACTGGCCAATAAGAGAATATTACTTACAAGAGGGGCCTGCACATGCAGGAAGGCTAACTGCCTAGCGCTCACTGCTCAATGGGAAGTCTCATTGACTTATAATGTAGATTGTAGAAATCCAATATCTTGTACTGCTTTACAATAGCATCTATAATGCCTTATCCAGTACTGGTTGCTGCTTTGCTTCTTACATAAACCCTTTAACCTATATTTTGCATAATAGGTCTGCCTTAATATTTCGCTTACATCACTTTCTTTTCTTACTTTTAAAAATGTCTACAATGATCTCTTTTATATATAAGAGTCATTTTACAACTTGCCAGGTCGAGTTACAAAGTTTTTACAATAATAAACAAAATATAATATAACAAAATGTTGTTGACCTCTGTGCCAGTATACTTTCTTTCTTTGTGCTGGTGTTGGTGTAGAGTGTGATCGTTGATACCGGTGAACTATCTTGCTGGTGTAATGCCTTGCTGGTATAATGCCTTGCCGGTATGATGCCTTGCCGGTGCCATAGGATTGTAAGGTTGCCATCAATGACAAAACCTTCAATCACCTACAATGTCTCATTGGAGTGTGCATATGCCAACAATCTCCCCCTTTGGCATTGATGGAAACACTCATGAGAAATTTCAAAAATTGTATCAAAAATGTGAAGTCCAAAAAGTTACCAAAAATGTGTGCTCCCCCTGAGCATATGATTCCTGTGATATTTGAATTTTCTCATCCCACTACTCCCCCTTTGGCATCAATGACAAAGGTTGTCAAGATGTCAGTAGAATTTGTAGTTTCAACCTTGTAACTAAGTAGTTACAATTTGAAATAGATCTGCCAAAATCAAATTTATACTCTCCATAAACTTTTAACTGTCTCTTATTGCTGTCTCTGTTCTTTTAACTGTACCAGTGAGATGTTGCAAATGCTCTGCCGGTGTTTTCTGTCCCTGTATCAATGCCTCAGATATTTCCTTCTGTAATGATGCTAGATAGTCCAATCTTGGACTCAGTTTTAAACTTAGATGGTTTGCCTTATTCACTATTCTCTCTTTTTCTCTTTCCAATTTAAGTAATTCTTCCTCAAAAGTTGTTATCTTCTATTCAAAAATTGATAATGTATTAGGTGAGTTAACAAAATTATTTGCAAGTTTATTAATTTCATCTTGTGCCTTGCTCATCTTCTTATCTATATCTACAGTCAAAAAGTTTGTCTTACAGGTGTCTTTGTACAGAGTTTTGTACTCTTTCAATAAATTATACAGTTCCGCTAGAAGTGTCTCAAAATCTCTTGTACACTTCTTTATCTGGTCATCAAAGAATTTTTGCTTTGCAATTTCCAATTTGTCCTTGAATGTCTCTTCCTTTATTTTCTCAATGTTCTCTGTGATATATTTACACAAGGTATCAAGTTGTCCTAAAGAATCTTTATTGTCTATATTACAATTAGGAGCAATTACCTTCAAAATTGGTATTGTGTCATCTATTGCCTTATAAGCTTGTGAGCTACAATCTGTTATCTTTTTAATTGAATCCAATAGTACTTCAGTCACATTAGTTGATTTGTAGCCTGATGAGGAACCTACATTCTGAGTACCGCCAGTGGAAGTGACCAAGCTTGTATTGACCTCTGGTAGGTCTGTTTGTGTTTGTATTTCCTTAAGCAATGGTTTTTCTATTTATCCAGTTGCCGGTGGCACTGTTTCCTTATGAACCTGTTCCTGTTCCAGAGCCTTTTGCTTTGTTTGTTTCTCTGTTTATTGCATTGTCTCAGTCTGAGTTTGAGTTTCTACCTATTGCTCTTTGTCATCTACTAGTTTCTCCTTTGTGTTATTAGTTTGCTCAGCTACCGGAGGCTCACTAGCCATGTCAGTCTTATCAGCTATATCTTTATCTGCCATAATGTTGATCTTTTGAGTATCAACATCCACTGTATATAAGACTTTATAATTAGGATTGACATCCTCTACATCCATAATTTCAACTGTCGGTTGATCTTTTGTAACTGTTGTTTTTACTGGTGGAGTAATCAAAGGAGGTTAGGGTAAGTTGTCTTTAACCTTGATACTGGGTGGTCCACCAACTTTACCTTTACCCTTGTCTCTTTCTTTCTGATATACCTTTATAGGTTTTTGGCTCATCTATTCTTCGTGTTTTTCTTTTTCGACTAGGAAAATGTCCCATGCATTTTTTGTCTCCTTCGACACCTCATTAACTCTTCCAACCATTAAAGCAATGTGCCGGTGTGCAATAGAAAATAGTGACCAGTTGGCTTCAGCAATTAAGTCATCAATTTCTTTGGGTGAATTCACCGGGTATACAAAAAATATCTTTTCTATCTTTATTTTCTTGTCAAGTTCTACTACTGCTTGTCTTCTTGCTTTGAGTCTCTTAAATAGTTCATCTGGTACTTCATCTACTACTTCCATAAAAAATTTCTTATACATATCTATATGCAATATAACATTGTTTTCTACTTGTTCTTTTGCATCAGCTGTCAAAGTGTCATATAGTTTCTCTATATTCTTCAATTTCCCTTCCTCTATAATTTCATTCAACAATATGTCAAGAGGGGCCAAGTCCTTATTTGTCCTCTTCTTCTTCTTGGGTGTCAGTTTCTTTTTCTTTGGTGTAGCCTTTCTTACCGAAGATCTCATTGCTTGTTGTTTTTGTCTTGTCCTCTTAGGTGAGGGTGTAGTTGCCGGTGAGGGATCTCTTTTCCTTACAACTCTCTTGAAAGTTGCAAGCATGTCATTCTTTGAAGATGTGCCTACCAATGATAGGTGAGTTTTAGGTTGTGGAACTGCTAACTCATCCTCTGTTATATTAGTTTGTTCCATTATTTCATCCTTGATTTCCTTTGCTTGCCTAGAACATTTTCTTACAACTGCCTCAACCTTTTTCACTCTTTTCTTAGATTGTATTTGGCTTTCAATAGTTTCTGCACTACCAAATACTTCTTCCTTAGGTTCTTTAGGGGCTTCTAGAAGTGCTTTAGCATTGTAGACACCCAAAATTGTCATGTCTAATTAAATAAATATTTTATTTATTTAATTATCTAAGCCTAATTCTTCTATTAATTAAATAAATCTTTATTTATTTAATTAATTCATTTATCCTCTTCTAGCCTTATTTCTCATTTAAATAAATACATTTATTTATTTAAATTATCCCTTTCCTAAATTAAATAAATATTTTATTTATTTAATTGCCCTACTTCTTCTATTAATTAAATAAATCTTTATTTATTTAATTAATTCATTAACCTTTTCTACACATGACACATGTCATTCATCTCTTATTTCCTACACTACCTACCCCTTTCATTATTTTGGTATTTCTTATACCTACCCTCTAATCCTAGCCGACCTCTCTTTTTACACCTCTCAATCTTAACCCTCCATTTCTATTGTGTCTTCTATTTAAGGAGATGCTTTCTTCATTATCAAACCCTAATGACATACCCTAATGACATACCCTAATGACTAATGACTAATTTTGGAGTACTTGGCTACACTACGATCATACTTGCAACCACATTCCGTTCTTTGTTGAGCTCTTGTGCATACAAAAATCTGAGAGCAAGCATATCAAACAAGATCAATGGAGATAGGAAGAATGGAGATCAAAACCCTAGTGGACATGTGATGGTATAATCTTTGTGATTTTTGAGTTATTTTGCATTGTCTTAGGTTATCTTCATATGTTATGGTGGATCTTTGTTCATTGTTAGGCTAGGGTTTGGTGGTTGAATCCATTTTAGTCTTTCAATATTGTTGTTTATTGCTATCCATTTTCACCATATACATTTTGGCACGCCCGGTGGGACTCTTGTCCCTTTGCATTTAACAATTTTGTTGCAGATTTTGCATTTTTGAAGTTGCAGATCGGACGATTTCGACGACATTTTAGGTTTTTTTTCGCGTCTGCGAGTGTTCGGATCGCGTTTTTGTATTTCAGAGGCGTCTGTGATATCTTTTATCGCGTCTGTGTTTCTGTCATTTTCTATTTTTGCAGGTTTCCGAAAGTCGCGCCTGTGATCCCGAATCGCGTCTGTGAACCCTCTGATCGCGTCTGCAGAATAAAAAGGCGTCTGTGTTCTGAAATCACGTCTGCGAATCACAGAGCCGCGTCTGTGTTGGACAGACGCGTCTGTGTCTGGTATAACAACGTCTGTGCATTCTGTTTTGCAAATTTTTTTTTTTTTTTTTCAAGTTTTTTGATTCGGCTTTTCGGATTTTGTACTTAGGGTTTTCAGATCTGGCTTATTTTTGGCTAACCTTTGCAGATCTAGCTAACCTGGTTTGTGCAGCTTGCTTTGGAGGCAAATATGTTTTTTGTTGAAGGCCCCTTTTCACAAAGTCTTTTTGGGTTTTCTTAAAATTTACCTAACTTGTGTGCTTGCAGGAAGGGGTTATCATTTGAAACAACCCAAACTACTAACAATTTTGTTGCAGGGCCTTAGCTAGGGTTTTGTAATTTTATTTGTGTGCCTTGTCTTCATAGCTTAGCAAACACTTCAATTGGTGCACTAAAATTGAACCATTGTCTTTTGTGTCTTGAGCAATAGGCTCTTTTTGTTTATTCTTTAGAGGGCCTGTCTTCCCGTGTGGTCATTAGGACTACTAGTGAGAAGAGAACGACCCAAGTGGTAGCGAGGAAAACCCACCTCATCCAAACCACTATAATCAAATGTATTCATGGTGAAAACTATGAATAACGTGTGCTGATTAGTTCATACCGACACTATGTCTCCCCATAAACCCGTTTGATCAAATTTATTTAATCATTTGTAGGGCGTAACCCCTACCGGCTGGGAGCCTTCTGTATTTACAGAGCTGAAAGTGCCGCATGTATGGCCACACGAGCGGATGCCCTTACTAGTACCTCATTGTTTTAGATGCCCAAATCCTTCTAGTTGTTGAGGCAGGAGGTCGGACCTCTGGTAGCGGCCCACACACATACGGTTCTTAGTAGAGATACAAAGTTCGCCATGGGGAGTTTTCATGGGGACTGATGCTTGGCTGACCCGAGAAGTGAGTGCCGAGGGTGGAGCCAGTGAGGTCAAGCATCTAAGTATCCGCTCTGAATAGCGTAGCCTCGGGGGTAAAACCCCATGTGGGATCAACAATTATTGTCCTGGCCAGCCATAAGAATTGTGCTTGACTTATGATAAACATTCAAACAATCAAGACAAAACAGCAAAACATTGTGTCTTTTGTGTCTTCAAGTGGATGCAAAAACTTTTTACATCAAACAACACACTTTTTGGAGTCTAAACAGTCTGCAAACATTGGGTCATCAACACTGTGTCCTCTTGTCACGAAAAACAGTCGAAAAATCAGATTTGGTCACAGCAAAACAAATTCACAGATAGGAAAGATTGCACTAAGGTTACAGAAACGCGTCTGTGTCTGTTAAAACCGTGTCTGTGTCTGATAAACGCGTCTGTGAAGTACAGAATAGCGTCTGTGTTTTTATCAGCGTCTGTGTCGAACAGAGACACGTCTGTGTCTGGAAATAGCGTCTGTGAATTATACAGGCGCGTCTGTGTCCACAATTGCAAAAAACTGTTACAGTCTTAGCAAACATCAACAGGAAATCTCAGAATCACGTTTGTGTCAAACAGAATAGCGTCTGTGTCTTAAAACCGCGTCTGTGAAGTATACAGAGGCGTCTGTGTCAGGATTTGAAAAAAGTTTAACAGTCAAGCAAACAAAGAAATCAGTTTCGGCACACTTGAGCTTCCTAGGTTATCTCTTCAGGTTCATCTAGCATTCAGCCTGTTCTAAGGTCTTACACAGTCCATCATTGCTTCATACCTCATTTTACAGTCATACTTGTCTAAACTTGAGTCAAAAAGGTCACTTGCTTGTCCTCACTATACTTTGTCAACACACTACATACAACAACACTTTGCTAAGTGGTCCCTCATCAAGGTTTCTTACCTTTGGGTCTCATTTGGTCTTACTTAGAGTCAAGGTCAGCTTACCTCATCAAGAGAAACTATCCTCTCTTTGGAAGTCACACCTACTCTACAACATACATATTTGGTCTTACACTTTGGACATTGCAAGTAAACTTCAGATTCATTTACACTCCATACAACTCTTGGTCTTACATACCCTTGTCATTTTCGTCTAAGTCTCTCACATATTGGTCTAACACCTAGTTCATGGTTGAAACCCGTCTTCAAAAATCTAGGAGAAAAGCTAAAGAAGCTCAAGGGCCCGTAAACATGAGTTCTTATGAGTATGACAATGATGTCTTCTACAATCCTGAGCACACTACATTACCAGACATGAATGTTTATAGACACAATCCAAATATGGAAAGCGCAAACGCTATACACAACGCTACACACAATGATAATGTGGACAATTCTTCAATACTATCAGCAGACATACAAGAATCTATAATGGATCCTCAATTCAATAGATTGGTTGAAGAGATAATGAGGAGAGATCGTCAATACTTTCTAAACATGATGGCACAAAGTGGAGCTAAGATACCACATGATTTTGACTTATCTCAACTTATGGAAAGTAGACCTTCACAACAAACTCAACCAAATAGTGGAGGACCCAATAATATGATGCCGGAGTCACCATCAGTTTTGCTTCAGAAACCAGCAATCCCACATACACAAGCTCAAATGCACGATACTTACACTCAAAGACCATCATGGAGGCCTTATGTTCAAACACATGTTCAAGATATGGGTCAACCAAGACAAATGGATACTCAAGGACTTCCTCAAAATTTTGACACAAGGAGACCTCATGCCAAAATTGGGGGCAACACAATGGAAAATGAAAGGCCTATTGAATATGGTTTATACACACAAAACAGATATGGGGTCCCTCAACAAGAAATTATGCCAAGTGCTCCATACATGTCGCAACAATATAGACCTCCATATGGACATGTCTACGATCAGTATCATCCATACATGCAACAAGCTCCTCCTCAAATGGGTGTTTCAAACATGGGATATGCTACAAGAAATCCATCTCCTCCCAAAAATAATTTGGAGCAACAAATTAGAGATCTACAAAAGAAAGTGGAAGACATGGGCACATCAAAACCCACATATACTATGAGAGATATATGCCCTTATCCCTTTGATAAGAGCATTCCAATGCCTCCGTTTCCTCCGCACTTTACAACGCCGAAATTTGACAAATATAGAGGGAGAGGAGATCCCAAGGCACACATAAGACAATTCTTCACAGCTTGCATTGAGGTAGCAGCAGAAGAAACATACTTAATGAGGTTGTTCCCACAGAGCTTAGGAGATCAAGCGATGGAATGGTTTTCTCAATTACCTCCCGGTATTAAGTCATGGGGCGACTTGGCAGAGGCATTCATTCAACATTTCTCTTACAACATTGAAACAGATGTCTCAGTTACTACCTTGTGCAATACGAAACAAAAAGAAGGAGAATCTTTTGCGTCATTTTTGCAAAGATGGAGAAACTTAGCTAGCAGATGCTCTTGTGAAATCCCGCAAAAACAAATGGTGGAAATGTTCACACAAAATGTTAACAAGGCTATTGGTTATGATCTCAGAAAAGCTTGTTTGTCTACATTCAAGGATGTCATTGAAAAGGGCCTAGCAACAGAAAAGGTCTTGATTGAACAAGGAGTTATCAAACTATTCAAAGAAAACAAAGAGGACTTTAAGGGAAAGGACAAACCAAAGTTTTGGAACAAGAACAAGAACACAGTTAATGATGGTGTTGTTGATGCTAACACAGTGAGACCAAAGTTCATCTTTTCTGGATCAAATTCTACCAACAATCAAGTGAACAATCAAACGGCTGCTAGACCACGAAGGAAGTACACTCCATTGGGAGAACCACTTGAATCAGTATTCAAAAAGCTTGTAGCAAACAAGGTGATCACGGTCCCAGATTTTCCTCCATATGAACCAAAGGTAAAACCGAATTGGTGGAATGATGATGAATATTGCGAATTTCATAAGAGCAAGGGTCACAAGACAAGTAATTGCCATCGATTGAAAAACATTGTACAAGATCTCATTGACAGAGGAGATATTGAGATTGAGGGACATTCATCTAACCAAGAGCATGAGGTGTTTAAGGAACCATTCCCAAAACATGACAAGGGAAAAGGCAAAGTCACAGATGATCAAGCCAATTACACTAGAACATCTTACAATTATGATTCCACTATTAATCACATCTCAATGGACAATCATATTTCTACCATTACTATCAAAAATAAAAATCCTGAGAATCCTCCTCAGCAACCTAAAATTGTCCTAAAAGGTGTGGGATCTTCATCCGAAGCTACCTCTGAATGTCATGTTACAACCCGTCGAGGTAAGATCACATTGCCAGGAACCTCTTCTAAGAATACCAATCTTCCGTCAACTAAGCCTGAGTACGATCTTGTAGAGCAATTAGGGAAAACACCCGCACTCATCTCTATTCTTGAGCTCTTACGTATATCTCCTGCACATAAAGCTGTCCTTGACAAAACCTTGAGAGATACTGCTGTCCCTACGGATCTAAACGTGGATCAGTTTCAAGCCATGGTGGGATACCTATCCGTTCCACACTCCCTCACATTTACAGAAGCCGATGACGCCTCCATAAGTCAGCCTCACAATGCACCTCTACATATTGAAGCCTTCATACATAAACACCGAATAAAACGAGTCCTGATAGATGGAGGAGCAGGTCTTAATATTTGTACATTGAGCACCATCAGACAATTGGGATATTCTGACAAAGCTGTGAATGCTACAAACCAAATCACTATTAAGGCTTATGATGATGAAGAGCGCTCGTCCAAGGGCACGGTCATCTTACCACTCAGAATAGGGCCAGTAACAAAGGACGTGATTTGTCAAGTCCTGGATCTAGACCTCACGTATAACATATTGCTAGGACGTCCATGGATTCATGAAATGAGAGCGGTCCCATCAACATACCATCAGTGCATAAAATTTCCTCATAATGGAGTCGAGGTAACGGTCAATGGTGATCCAAATCCATTCATATATTGCAATAACTTGAGATCACATACTGAGATTATCATTCCCAGCAATCGTGAGGCTACTCCTTCTTCAGCATATATTGATCCTGAGTCATTAAAGCCCTCGACATCCAAACAAGGTGAACTTAGAGCCAGGTTTCAAGACAAAGGCATGGGAGAATACACTCTGAATCAAACAATGTTCTTACGACAAGTCATGAACTCCCCCAAGGAATATGGGAGACCACATCCAAATAAGCAAATCTCCATCATGCTCCTCAAATGGGATCCTACCGTCTTTCAAAAATGGGGCGAACTAGAGGAAGAAAGTTTATATAAAATGCTATATAAGGACGCTGAAGATGATACACATGATCAGATTATAATACCCTGCGAAAACTATGGTAAAGGTTTCAAAATTCTGCAGAGATTCGGGTATGATGGAAAAAGTCCTCTCGGACTACGCAAAGAAGGTGTCATGGAGCCTCTACAACCTGAGCTAACTACAAGAAGGGAACGCTCTAAGGGGCTTGGTTTTCTAAATCCCAAGATTCAACACAAGAGAACAAAACAGATATGGCGAGTCAAAGTGGCTGAAGTTCAACAAGAGGATAATTATTCCACAGACTCCAATGAGTGGGAATGGGGTTCAGACAAATCCTCTAGCGATTATGAACTTAATGAGACATTTAGAGAGCCAGATGAACCTACAGAGGAGGAGGAGTTTTACAAGAAATTCAGAGTTGGTCAAGAACCGACCCATAAGGATCCCGCACAAGCTTCGTTTCAAGGCCCTAGGTCAGGATCACATAGGATGAGGACACCCGTCCCTGAGGGTGCTACTAGTGATGATAATTTGGACTCACTCACGATCGACACTGATGAGGAGAGTGCCATTGACGACCTCGATGACTATCTTGACATACCTGAATATAACCACATCTTCACTATTAGCCTGGCGGATTCTAAAAACACTAAAGACCTTCCCCTCGTTCACCCCCAACTCATTGACTGGGATCAGGATGGACCACCACAGATTGATACATTTCAAAATGACGAAGCTATTGTTGATTATCTTGGCATTCGCGATGATCTTCCTCTTGGAGACCATAAAGCAGGATACGCCATAGAGCTAAATAACATGGCATACTTTGGTGAGGGTGTCGGGCCTTCTAGTCGCAAAAATGTGAAAATAAAGACAAAACAAGGGTCTTATGGCGAAAACCACACTGTGGCGCTCTCTGACTCTAAAAAAGTAAAAAGAAAGGACGTATCTGAGGGTGAAAACCTCTCTGAGGCGCCCGAAGATGGAAGGCTTGACATTCTCCCAGCATCATACGAGGAAAAATCATCCATGTTGGTAGAGGAGACTATAAAGACAAACATTGGTACAGCAGAGGTTCCACACAACATATTTTTGGCTCAATCATTGACAGAGGCCGAGAAAGCAAGGTTCATAAGCTTCTTTAAGGAACGACAAGTCAACTTCGCATGGTCTTATGCTGATATGCCTGGACTAGACCCCGACTTAGTAATGCATCATTTAACAGTCAAACCGGGGGCAAAACCAGTAAAGCAGAAATTGAGGAAAATGCATCCACAAGTGGCATTATTAGTCAAGGCAGAGCTGGAGAAATTACTAGATGTCGGATTCATACGCCCAATTGATTATCCTGAATGGATCTCCAATTTAGTACCTGTCAGCAAACCAGATCGCAGCATCCGAATATGTACAGACTTCAGGGATATCAACAAGGCTTGTCCGAAGGACGATTTCCCATTACCAAACATTGATTTAATTGTTGATCTCACAGCAGGCCATGAGATGTTATCTTTAATGGACGGATTCTCTGGATATAATCAGATCAGGATTGCACCTGAAGACCAACATAAAACATCATTCACTTGTCCATGGGGAACCTTCTGCTGGAATGTCATGCCCTTTGGGCTGAAAAATGCAGGTGCCACATATCAACGAGCCATGACTACTATCTTCCATGATCTCATGCATGTAAAGGTGGAAGATTATGTCGACGACCTTTTGGTTAAATCAATAGACAGAAATACACACTTGGACATACTTTCAGTTGCTTTTGATAGGCTGGAAAAATACAAGGTAAGATTAAATCCAAAGAAATGTGTCTTTGGAGTAACCTCCGGGAAGCTCCTAGGATTCATTGTGTCTAAAAGAGGAATAGAAGCGGATCCAGCAAAAGTCAAGGCTATCTTGGACATGCCGCCACCCAAGAATATCAGTCAACTTCGGTCTTTACAAGGGAGACTCCAGTCCATACGAAGATTCATAGCACAACTTGCAGATAAGTGTAATCCTTTCCAGCACCTGCTACACAAAAACATTAAGTTCAAATGGGACGAGAACTGTCAACAGGCTTTTCAGGCACTTAAAGACTATCTTTTGAACCCGCCAGTTTTGATGCCACCAATTCCGAATCAACCATTGCTACTTTACATATCAGCTACTCCAACAGCACTGGGGGCACTACTAGCACAGCAAATACCTGACGGCAAGGAAAAAGCAGTCTACTATATCAGTCGCACATTGGTGGGATATGAGCTCAACTACACACCAATTGAGCGTGCATGTCTCGCTATGGTCTTCGCTTCACAAAAATTACGACATTATATGCTCACTCACAAGACCAAGTTGATTGCCAGAATTGATCCACTAAAATATCTGCTCAACAAAGCTACACTTACTGGGCGACTGGCCAAGTGGGTAATGATTTTGAGTGAATTCGACATTGAATACGTGGACAGAAAAGCAATCAAAGGACAAGCCATCGCAGATCAATTGGCAGATGCTCCCATGATAGATGATGTTCCTCTACAGTCAGAATTTCCAGATGAGTCCATTCTAACAATATCACCTGCAAAGCCATGGCAACTATACTTTGATGGCTCATACACACAGCACGGGGCAGGAGCGGGTATACTCTTTATAACTCCCCAAGGCAATTCTATACCAAAGTCATACCGCTTATCATTTCCTTGCACCAACAATATAGCGGAATACGAGGCATTAACAACGGGGTTAAGAATTGCAGTTCAGTGGAAGATCCAGGAACTTCGTGTTTTTGGCGATTCTCAACTTGTCATCCGTCAAGCAACTGATGATTATCAAACAAAAGATGAAAAGCTAATGCCTTACAAACAACTGGTAGATGATCTGAAACAACACTTTGCAAAGATAGAGTTTGAGCAGATACCAAGAGAACAGAATCGCGCTGCTGATGCCATGGCTACAATTGCTTCACTCATTGACCTACCACAAAATGAGACCTGTTATGAGTTCCTGGTTGACAACCTGCTGATTCCGTCATATGAGATCACTCTCACGGAAATGATATGCGTTGTTGGTCCTGAATCCCAGTTATATGGTTCCATATTCACATACCTTCGTGACAACATCTTACCTCCCGATTTATCGAACAACCAACGCCGCACTTTCATCCGCCAATCCTCCCGATACGTTATCCTAGCTGATATCCTATACCGACGAGGTCTAGATGGCACCCTCCTTAGATGTTTAGAGAGTGACGAAGCTCAGATTGCGTTATGAGAAGTACACGAAGGGATATGTGGTCCGCATACTAGTGGTCCTACCTTGGCCAAGAAACTCATCAGGACTGGATACTACTGGCCTACTATGGAAAAAGATGCATATCAGTTTGTCAAGAGGTGTAAGCAGTGTCAAATTCATGGAGACCTCATACACGCACCAGCACAAGAACTACAGCCACTTGCATCTCCTTGGCCCTTTTGTCAGTGGGGACTCGATCTCATAGGCAAGATTCACCCTCCTTCTTCCAACGGACATAAATTCATTATCACAGCCACAGAGTATTTCACAAAGTGGATTGAAGCCGTGCCTCTCACGCAAGTTACTGGGAAACAAATCGCTACTTTCATCCTGAACTACATCATTTGCCGATACGGGATTCCTACTTCCATTATCACTGACAACGGGCGTCCTTTCAAGAATCAGGATGTTCGTGAACTCTGTGAGCGATTCCATATCTCTCATCGTTTCTCCACACCATATTACCCCCAAGGTAATGGCCAAGCTGAGGCGTCTAACAAAACAATTCTTAAAATACTTAAAAAGACAGTCGACGACGCTGGCCGTAACTGGCATGTCCAACTCAATCCCGCACTTTGGGCCTATCGTACCAGTGTCCGCACACCTACAGGAGCTACACCTTACTCACTTGTCTACGGTGCTGAAGCCATCTTGCCTATTGAGGTCGAGTTACCTTCTTTACGGGTCTCCTTGAGAAACATAATCAACGATGAAGACTACAGGGTCTCTCGCCTACAAGAACTAGAACTGCTGGAGGAACGACGACACACTGCTTTTAATCATCTCAAGGCTTACCAACAACGAATGAGTCGCAGTTACAATCACAAGGTCAAGCCTCGCACATTTGAGGTAGGTGACTTAGTCCTCAGAGAGAACCCCAAGAATCAGCAAGATAGAGAAAAGAAGGGCAAATTTGAACCCAACTGGCTTGGTCCTTACATCATCACAGCAGTATATGGATCTGGGGCATATCAACTCTCAACTACAGAAGGGGAATCTTTGGAGGATCCTATCAACAGCATGCACCTTCACAGGTTCTACACATAAGCTCTTTTTGAGTATCCTAATGCAAAAACACAAGAAAAAAAATCAAAAAAAATCAAAAATTCAAAAATACAAAAAAAATTATAAAAACAAAAAAATTGTTACTTGGTGAAAACCTGGCAAACAGGCGCCTTGTGACAACAAAAAAATTGCAAAATCCAAAAAAGTAAAGAGAAATAATTTCGTCCAACGGTGAAAACCACTTCGGTGGCGCCCTGGGCAAGTACCATGGTGAAAACTGGGTCACCAGCGCCATGCGTAGGGACTTTGCTCCTCCCTCCTTCAGGATTCCCTTTCATTCTTTCACTTCGCACACACTCACGACCAATTCACTCACAATAAACTTACCCATTCCCATCATGGCTTGTTATTGATCTACCCAAGATTGGTTAGCCATTCATAATAAACCCTCCCTTTTCACTCTCTTTCCATCCATAATAAATCAGATCCTATCTGTGACTACGGCCAATTCCTACGTCTAGTAATGGGTGTGGAACTGCGAACATCACATGTTTCGAGGAGTACAGTTTCTTTCAGCTCTCTTCAGTCTATCCGCGCACAATTCGCAATAAAGCAACATTTTGCATCGCAGATCCGCAATAAAGTTCCATCTTCTCCACAATAAGGTATCAGTTTTATGGATTCAGTCAGTTTCCAAGGAGACACAGCAGCAACAATGGGCTTCAACAAAATCAAATCTTTTAACAGACTCAGACAACATATGGTTCAGTGCTATCTATCCTTTTTGTGAAAGTGAACATTGTGACCACAATCAAAATTTGACTTAAACAAGTGACAAGAGACACAAACTTGAGGACTACAGTGGATGTGGGTGTCGAGTCTTGGTTTTCTTTTGGTTTTATCTTTTTGGTGACATGTCTTTTAGCTTTTCCGGGATGTCTTTGACTAGAGATTCTATCTCCAGGATGTCTTTGACTAGAAAGGCGAGGATGGGGTATCGTCACTTATTTGCATTTGCTGTCTGTGGATTGTCTTTTAGTAATGCTATGACTTGTCCAAGGATATGAGGACACTGTGAGTCTAGTATGAACTGGGGCATTCCTTGTTTGTGACTGTCTTATCTCCATGCAAACAGGTACAATGACTTTCTGGGCCGAACATATGCCTCGATTGTCATAACCTATTCTGCCATAATAAAGCTCAATGATGATAACGCACAAGAAGCTCTTTCACGTTCATATCTTCTGTCTTCCATCCCTCTTTCTTGATTGACTTTCATTGTCCTTCTCGAGTCCGCGTAGCCCGCTATCACATGACTGAGTATAATGACACACCAAAAACATTTGCATTTCATATAGTTGCACCTGCATCACCACATATAAGCATTTCATACATATAGATATTATAATTGCATCACATTCTGCATACAACACATGTTAGCACATCTCACATTTTCATTATGTAAATAATCATTTGCATTATCATATTCATTTGCATTACATACATTCACATTTGCATCATGCATCTCATATAAAACATAAAAGAACAAAAATATATGGCATTGCATCATATAAGCATCCATATCATAAAACATGCATCACATAAGAACATCTCATCACATAAGGTACACATGCATATAGCTGCCGCAAAAGATGAATCATCTCATATATATAATCAATCAAATGTGTCATAATACAATGATGTCAAAAGAATCATATGGCTACAAAAGAATCACCCGCAGGTGTCTACAATACAACAATGATACATCTACTGATACAATGGGAGCCCACTATAGCTATGAGGAACTCCCTCCCTCGGAGCCACCTCGCCTCGACGGAGTCTGAGCTGTAGATGGCCCTGCCCCTGGATCCCCCTGTCCCTCTGGTGGTGGTGGAGGCCCCATAACCCCACCGCTGGATGCCTGTCTCCTGCGGCTCCCTCCCGTAGCCGTCGCTGTGCGCGACGACCTCTGGAAGCTCCTAGCCCGCTGCTCTGCTGGCACGGCTGCATAATATAGATCCCTCCAGTAGGCGATCTCCTCTCCCGCTCGCAAAACATAGGCGTAGCCTGCCCCTGCATCCTCTGCTGCCCGCCTACCTGCCCTCAGAGCTGTCTCGGCCTCGGTATATCTCTGGATGGCCTGATCCCTCTCCCGCTCTGTATCTCGGACCCTGATCCTGAGGTGGTTCCTCTCTCGAACCAAATCCTCAATCTCATCTGCCTGGCCCTGGCAGATCTCCCGCAGCCTCACCACCTCATCCTCCTCGGAGTCTCCGCTCTCCGTCCCTACCTGTGGCTCCTCCTCTACAGGTGCCTGTCCCTGTGCCTCTGCCTGCACCTGTCCCTGTGCCTGTACAGGTACCTGTGGCTGTACCTGTCTCTGTCCCTCTGGCTGCACCTGTCTCTGTCCCTCTTTGGGACCCTGTGCTGCTGGCACCTGTAGGGGCAGTCCACCCCGTCCTCTCACCACTGGAGCTGCTCTCTCCTGACCTCCCTCCCCCCGAGGTGCTACCCGTCTCTCTCCCACCACTCCCCTCCGCCTCCGCCGGCCCCTACCTGCATCCCCTCCTCCCTCATCATCATCTCCTCCACCCTCTCCATCCACTGGCTCTGCTGGATCTGTCAACCTCGGAAATGGATGCTCTGCCCAGTACGCAGAGTACTCTGCGTCCATCCCTGCATCATCTACCTCTGGCCACATGTCCCATGGCATCGGCATCATCTCCGCTAGCTGCATCACTGCCTGATCATATGATAGCAGTGGGCCAAACTGCACCTGATCTCTGACTGTACGGGCATACATGCCCGAGCCTCGCGGCATCCTCTGAATCCTGCCATACTGCCTGCATACCCTATCCACCAGCTGTCTCTCTAATATATAGGGCGTCCGCCCAATCAGGTACCTGCTCCGGAAGGTGTAGGGCAGCTCCAGTGCATCATCCCCCCACTCCTCGCACCCCAGGTACGGCCTCCAGATCACCATATCAATGTCATCAATGACTCTCCTCCAGTGCTCCAATCTCCCAATCCGAGGCTGGCATGTAATCATCGCATAGAGATGAACAAAACTCTGTCCCTGTCCTCTGCCTCTGAAGTGAATCGGCCGTGTGATAGGAAGATGCTCATAGGCCCACACCTGCAAGAGAGTCACACCGCAGCCCAAACCCACTGATCCGTGGTATACAAACTGATGCAGCTCATAGTACAAATGTGCTAGGACACATGGCCCCCATGCATACCTAGTGTGCTCTGCCATCAGCGTCTCCAAGGCCCCTCCCCAGCCCACTGCCAATCCTCGTGTGGCCCTGTCTGGACACAGGTATCCACTGATAACTCCCCCAACAACTGCCGGCAATGCCAATCCTGTGGCAGTCATGGTGTCCCAGGCTACATGGCCTGCTCGCATCTCCAACTCAGGATCCTGAAAGACCCGTCTCAAGGCCTCCCTGTCACCGTCACGGTCGTAGGGGATCAACTCTCCATCAATAGGAACATGTAATATCCTGTATACATCCTCCAGTGTCACGGTCATCTCACCCATCGGCAGGTGAAACGTGCATGTCTCTGAGTGCCATCTCTCGGCCAGTGCAGTCAGCAACCCCATGTTTGCCCGAAACTCGGGCACATAGAGCATATATGTGAGACCCATCTCCTCAATGGAAATCATGTCCTGGATAGACAACTCTGGTCGCAACCTCTGAGTCGATGGGAATCTCTCCCGTGACTCCAACATCGGCAAATACTCCTGCAGTCAAGCAAATCAATCTTGTCAGTTATCGTGGCATTCACTGTTTATCACAAAATGCTACTCGCTACCTAAATGCATATGGCTATCTACCCTAGTGACACTCACTGTTCATCACAAAGTGTTGCTATTTATCCTAGTAGTGCTCACTGTTCATCACAAAGTACTACGAGTGTGACATTCCCTGTTCATCACAAAGTGTCACTCACATTCGCACTCCCTGTTCATCACAAAGTGCTGCATATCCTGGTGCTCCCTGTTCATCACAAAGTGCCTTGATTTATTCTAATCTTCCTAGAGGACCTGCTTGAGTGTATCCTCTCAGCAGCTTATCCAATCGACAGCGTATGTTCATCACAGAACTGCCGATTTGACCTAAAGGACTAAAACCATGCATTTAAACACATAAACGCACTTTTTCAACACACACGCGCTTTTAACTCATAAACGCGCTTATAGACTGCATAAACGCGCCTCTGCAACACAGACGCGCTTTCTAAACACAAACGTGCCTATGCCAGACACAAACGCGACCGGGGAACACAGACGTCCCTGCATGACATAAACGCTATTCAAAAGCACAGACGCTACTACATTTCACAAACGCGTCCGCATTCAACACAAACGCGGTTCCAAGCACAGACGCGCCTGGACCCGACACAGACGCGCCTGTTGGACACAGACGTGCCTGGCGCTGACACAGACGCGGTTGCGCGTTTTTGCACTTTTAAACTACCCTATTTCTAGCACATTTATTGCTCCTAAACATGCATTTATGACAAAACTTGAAATGCGTAAAAGTACGAGGAGGTTTTCGGGTACTTACTGGCTCTCCTGCATCGGCTGGTCGCTGGAATCGGCGGACACGGTCGAATCTATGAACGAATGCCATCGCTGCTGACTGCTGCTGCTCTTTTCTCGCTCTGCACTGTGATCTCGTAAGGGTGTGAATGACAATGAGGATGTCTTTTGCCCGTGGTCTATCTTATAGCCTACCCTAGCCCTCGCCCTCATTTCCCGAGTCAGTCTTCCTCATCCCGTGACTTTGTCACTTTATCCAATCAGTCCATTCTATCCCATCTTTCTTATCGAGAGATTGTCTGCAATCTTTCCAGACTTTTTCATCCAATCTCTCGAGGGGGCATATCATTCCCATCCTGGGGCAACTCTGTATCAGTTCATCTTATCTTCTTTGAAACAACGCGACAAGCCGCATTGTCTCAAAGAGGGGCAAAATGTAGACACCCAAAATTGTCATGTCTAATTAAATAAATATTTTATTTATTTAATTATCTAAGCCTAATTCTTCTATTAATTAAATAAATCTTTATTTATTTAATTAATTCATTTATCCTCTTCTAGCCTTATTTCTCATTTAAATAAATACATTTATTTATTTAAATTATCCCTTTCCTAAATTAAATAAATATTTTATTTATTTAATTGCCCTACTTCTTCTATTAATTAAATAAATCTTTATTTATTTAATTAATTCATTAACCTTTTCTACACATGACACATGTCATTCATCTCTTATTTCCTACACTACCTACCCCTTTCATTATTTTGGTATTTCTTATACCTACCCTCTAATCCTAGCCGACCTCTCTTTTTACACCTCTCAATCTTAACCCTCCATTTCTATTGTGTCTTCTATTTAAGGAGATGCTTTCTTCATTATCAAACCCTAATGACATACCCTAATGACATACCCTAATGACTAATGACTAATTTTGGAGTACTTGGCTACACTACGATCATACTTGCAACCACATTCCGTTCTTTGTTGAGCTCTTGTGCATACAAAAATCTGAGAGCAAGCATATCAAACAAGATCAATGGAGATAGGAAGAATGGAGATCAAAACCCTAGTGGACATGTGATGGTATAATCTTTGTGATTTTTGAGTTATTTTGCATTGTCTTAGGTTATCTTCATATGTTATGGTGGATCTTTGTTCATTGTTAGGCTAGGGTTTGGTGGTTGAATCCATTTTAGTCTTTCAATATTGTTGTTTATTGCTATCCATTTTCACCATATACAAGCATAAGTTTCAATTATATGATTATCTGTTTCGTAGCCCGTCTCTATTACCCAAACTGTCCTAGGGATGACTGCTTCCATCCAGATCTCATCCTTCTTGATTACAAAGCATATTTCATCCTTATATTTGTCAACAATCTTTTGTGACAATCTGTTTCTTTTCTTCATTTTGGATTTAAGTGCTTGAAATAAATCATGGATATTGTTTTCCTTATCTTCTCCCATGTTATTGAATAGTTCTGTTAGTTGTTTTCCTACCGGTATATCATATCCAAGTTCTTTGTAGCCTATATCGAGAACCTGTTTGGTTATATGTAGCATCAGACATACTAGCAGATTTCCAAATTTAAAAGTTCCTTTCTTGTCCTTCTTAATCTTGCCTAAGTTGTCAATTAATTCGTCCTTCAACCACTCACATACATCAATCTTCACATTATCCGTGACCATATCATAAGCACTCTTAATGCATAGACTTGAAACTGAATTGAGTCGATTTGCATGAGTAGCTTTATATCCTAATATCATGCTGATAAATCTTACATTAATATTTGTTACATCATTTACTCTTAAGAACCTTCTGTCGGATGTGGCACTAGTTAGGTTTATAACTAGGTCATTGGAGACCTTTTTAGTCTTGTCTAGCCTTTTACCGGTGGTCGGTAACCCTGTGACAACTTTCACAGCTTCCTTGGTGATTTTGTGAATTGCATCTAACCAGAAAAATTCATCATGTACCTTGCTTAAGACTATCCTAATCACATCGTTGGGGAATTAAGGAATGCTAAGGATCTCTATAAATCCTAGGGTTTCAATGATCTTATGTTCATCTTTTACATTTCCGGATTCATCACATATGATAGTTTTAAATATAGTTTTAATCTCTTCATCTCCTAGTTCCTCAATGTTGCAGTGAATGTAAATTCGAGGGTCTTCAGCATAAACAACTCCCTTAGGAATTTGAGAAAAAGCACCTAAGGTATCATCTTTCTTTGCTACTTTAGGAACTAATTGAAATATGAGCCTAGGTCTTTTTATAACTTCGACAGCAGTAGGGTTTGCTATATATTCAAGTGCAGAGGTGGATGCCATGATAAAATACCTTTTACTGCCTTTAGGATGGATGATTGCTTGAAGTGTTCTTGCCTCTTGCTCGAAATTCCTTAGCTCAGAATCTTCACGCTCTTCGTAGGTTTGAAATCTCGGTAAAATAAAATGGAGCCAAAACCTCAAATTTATAGTGTCTTTTTGCCATCTACCACATTAAATGCACGCCGATTAAGTATTCACTTAACATTGTCTGCTGGTAATAAGTAATTTCCTTCTTCTCATCCTAACCAAGGGAATAATAGCACATGTGTCATTAGATTGCCAAACCCTCAAGGAAACTTTCTTCAATTAGATGAAGAACTTCCTACCGGTGGAGCACTGCTTTGTCCTACCGGTGAAGCATCACTCTATCCTGCCAGTGAAGCATTGACTAGTTCTACCGGTGGAGGAGTATTCCCAATATTTAGATGAACTTTTCTAATCCATTGTTTTGAGAATTCTTGCTTAACCTCTTCAACTTTTTCTTTACCCTTCAAGCTAGAGCTTTTTTTGTCTATCGGTGATCCTTTACTTCTACAAAATTTTGCAATATGTCCAATCTTGTTACATGCATAGCAAGTTACATTATTCTTCTGAATAGCTTTCCCATAACCTATGCCAGTTTGTGTTTTGCATTGATTAGATAAATGTCCAAATCTTCCACAAACATAACATTTCACATTCATTCTGCAATTTTCAGAGTTGTGACCAACTTTGTTGCATTTTGAACATTGACCGGTGGGTGTGTTGATATTCTAATAATTTCTAGATCTACATTGATTTGCTCTATGACCATACTTATTACAGTTAAAGCATTTTCCATTGAATTTATAAGCATTAGGTTGTCTTACTGGTTTGCTGTGATCCTGAGTATTTGTAGTACTGAAGCTTTCACCAACTTCAAAGACAATTCCAGAAGTGTCACCTTTAGGTTTTTGATTCTTCAACAAGGTGCCAAGTTCCTCTGAGCTTTTCTTGAATTTTTCTTTATGTTGATTTGCAGTTTCTAGTTCTCTTTCTAAGACCTCTTTCTGTCTCATTAGTTCATTGGAGTCATTCTGAGTGTGCATCAGATCTGTCTTCAATAAATCATTTTCATAGCTAAGTCTTGTGTTCTCATTTTCTACATCACTTAGTCTCTGGTCAATTCTTCTTCATTCTTCTTCCTATCCTCAATTTCTTTACAGAATCTCATAGTCATATCCTACATCTCATTCTTTGTTGTCATGTTCTCTAGTTTTAGCTTGCTTATCTGATCATTAAGTGATTCCTTTTCATCATTCTCATTTTGCATCTTTTCACAAAGTTCTCTTCTCTTATTTCTTGCAACAGTAAGATTCTCTTGAAGTGCCTAAATGATATCCTGAGCTGCCTTTAAATCATCTTCTAGTTTGATATTTTTCAATTATTCTGTATCATAGTCTGAGAGAGCTCCTTCAAGTTGCTTCATTAGATTTTCCATCTTTACCGGTGTCAAGATCTTCCTCAAGCTGTTAGGATTCTGAAAATAGAGGACCGGGCTCTGATACCAATTGTTAGGATTTCTACAAGCTGAACCAAAAGAGAGATTAGTACCCAGTCTCTTCCACAATGCTTTCCAGAAATGACCAAGAAATTTCACATCTGTATCTGAAAAAATGCTAGTAGGCAAACCATGTATTCTAACAACTTCTTTGAAAAACAAGTAAGCAATATGACTTGCATCATGTGTTGTCTTACAAGGAATAAAATGAGCCATCTTGCTAAATCTGTCAACTACTACAAAGATGCTATCAAATCCTGCTTAAGTTCGAGGTAATCCTACCAAAAAATCCCAACTAATGCAATCCCAAGGCCTATGTGGAATGGGAAGAGGCTGATATAAACCAACATTGGAGGAATTACCTTTTTCTTTCTGACATACTAAACCCTTCTCAACATACCTCCTGATGTCTCTCTCAATCTTGGGCCAATAGTAGAATCTTTGAACCAACTCCAAGGTCTTGTTGAGACCAAATTGTCCACTTAAGCACCCATTGTGCTTCTCCTGAATGAGGTTCTCTCTCATAGAACCTTTTGGAACACATAACTATCCACCCCTGAATAACAAACCATCCTGCAAAGTGAAATCAACATATGCACCATGGAAATGATTCTCAAATTCTTGACAAACTTTATAAGCTTCAGCAAAATCATCATCAGTAGGATACATATATTTAAAACTATCAATACCAATGCTCTGTACTTGAATCTCATGAATAGTTAACAACCTCCTACTCAAAGCATCTGCTACTTTATTCAACTGACCCTTCTTATGCTTAAGAGTAAAAGTTTAAGCTTGCGAGTACTCTACCCATTTAACATGCCTATGATTCAGTTTATCCTGTGAGTTCAAGAAACTTAATGCTTGATTATCTGTGTATACAACAAACTCTTTAGGAAGAAGATAATGTCTCCATTTCCTAAGTGCCTGGACTAATGCATAAAGTTCTAAATCATAGGAAGAGT
Organism: Cryptomeria japonica; assembly: GCF_030272615.1. Lineage (NCBI taxonomy): Eukaryota > Viridiplantae > Streptophyta > Pinopsida > Cupressales > Cupressaceae > Cryptomeria > Cryptomeria japonica. The sequence continues at coordinate 573,061,752 of NC_081405.1, forward strand.
AGTTTTTCTTAGCATCATTTAACTTCTCACTAAAGAATGCAACTGGTCTATTGTCTTGACTTAAAATAGCTCCTACAAAAATATTGCTAGCATCACATTCAATGGTAATTTTTTTTATCAAAACTAGGTAAAATGAGCACTGGTTGAGAAGCTCCTTTAGTTTTCAATAATTCAAACCCTTTATTGGCTGCATCTGTCCACTGAAACTTTACCTTTACACCCCCTTTGATTGTGTCTAACATAGAGGCACAAATCTCACTAAATCCCTTGATGAATTTCCTATAAACTTATGCTAAACCATGAAAGCTTTTGACATCACTGGTTGTTTTAGGAGTTGGTCAATTGGTTATTTCTACAACTTTAGATTGATCCATTTTCAGATTGCCTCCTGATACAAAAAAACCAAGATAGACCAATTCTTGCTTCAAGAAATCACACTTTTCTAGATTAATGGTTAGTTGTTCATCAGATAACTTTCTCAAAACAATAGCTAAATGCTTCAGATGCTCTTCCTTAGTTTTATTGAAAATAAGAATATCATCTAAATACACAACAACAAACTTGCCAATGAAATCATGTAAAAATTCATTCATGAGTCTCATGAATGTGCTGGGAGCATTAGAGAGTCCAAATGGTATAACAAGCCACTCATAGAGACCCTCATTCATTTTGAAAGCTATCTTCCATTCATCGCCCTCCTTGATTCTTATCTGATGGTAACCACTCTTCAAGTCAATCTTACTGAAATACTATGCACCCCCCAAGCAACCCATCAAATCCTCTATCTTGGGTATGGGAAATCTGTATCTGATGGTGATCTTGTTTATGGCTCTAGAATCTGTGCAAAGTCTCCATGTTCCACCCTTCTTAGGTGCCAACACTGTAGGTACTGCACAAGGACTAATGCTCTTCCTAATTAGCCCTTGGTCTAAGAGTTCTTGTATTTGTCTTGCTACTTCTTCATTCTGTTTAGGGGTCATCTTATAGGCTAGCTTATTAGGTAAAGAGGCTCCAGGTATGAAATCAATCTGATGGCTAATGGCTCTAGGAGGTGGTAAGGCTGTAGGTGTACCATCATTGATTATTTCTTTGAAGTTATCAAGGATCTGCTACACCTCATATGGTATCTCAACTTTCTTTGCTATCTTTTCTTCCTTGAGTTTCACTATGAGTGCAAATCCCACTCCTTCACCTTCTTCAAGCATACTTATAAACTCTTTCTCATTCACAATTAAAACATTAGGTTTTGCTGACTTGCTGCCCTATTTCTCATCATTTATGGATTGAATTTTGTATGTAGCTCCATTCTTCTGAAATGAGTAGGAGTTCTTTTCCCCATTGTGGATGGCTTTCCTATCAAATTGCCAAGGTCTACCAAGAAGTAGATGGAAAGAATCCATTGGAAGAATGTCACATAGGATCTTATCTTGATACCCTCCTATGGTGAATTCTACCCATGTTTGTTCATTTACAAGGACACGTTGCTCCCTATTCAACCATGTGACTCTATAGGGATGTGTGTGTGGGATTCTCTCAAGTTTGAGTTTACCAACTGCTTCTTCTGAGATTATGTTATCTGTGGATCCAGAATCTATGACCACCTTGCATACCTTTCCCATGATCTTGCACTTAATTCTGAACAATGACCTTCTTTGAGTAGGTTCCTCCTTGATTGGTTATTTTATGAAGACTCTACTCATCAACAGACTTTCCCCATCTTCTGATGCTAAGCTCACTTCATGAGCCTTACTCCTTGCTGCATTTTCTTGCACATAACTCACTCTTCTTTCACCCCCTTGTGATGAGGTGGGTTTCTCTGGACATCTATAAGTAGGGTGCCCCAACTTCTGACAGTTGTAGCATTTCATGGTGGAGAAGTAGGACCCCCTTCTTGGTCCACTAGATCTACCTCTACTAGGGTTGCTAGATCCTCTTCCTCTATAGCTGCTCTTGCTACATGAATCCCCACTTTTCTCAATAAGTTTGGATTCTCCTTGGGATATTTGATCTCCTCTTCCACCAAAACTTCCTCTATAGCCTCTACCATCTCTACCCATACCTCTTCCTCTATTGCTTTGTTATTGCTTTCTCCTACTTTTCTCTTCCACTTTAAGTGCTAGTTGATAACACTTGTGTATTGTTTATGGGCATAACAAACTCATCTCTTCCTGTATGTTCTATCTTAATCCATTCAAATATCTTTCCACCTTTATACTCTCATCCTCTACTACCTTGGATCTCATGCACAGTTTTTGAAACTCCTCAGTGTAGCTATTGACATCTAAGTCTTTTTGTCTCAAATTTTGTCTTTTCCTGTGAAGCTGGACTTCATAGTCTTCAAGAAGATAGGTTTCTCTAATTTTGGCTACCATTGCTTTCTAGGTGGCTATTGGTTGCTTACCTTCTTTCACCCTTTTCTCTTGGATGAACTTCCACCAAGTTAAGGTTGCCCCTCTCAACCTTGATTTATCTACCTTAACCTTTTGTGCTTTAGTTATTCCATCACATTCAAAATGGTTTTCTAGACCTTCAATCCACTCTATAAGAGCATTTGGATCCATCTTTCCACTGAAAAGAGTGACTACCTCTAAGGTTTTACCACTCATAGCTCTCAAAGCCTTCAAGGATGGTTCTTGCTCAAATAACAGGGTCAGGTATGGGAACCTAATCTTCTATTGCCACCATTTTTCCTTGATCTCCAACCTTATCATGGACTTGTTTAGTTTTTACTTCTACTTCAGCTAGTTTCATTGCTAGCTGGTCCAACCTCTCTCTAAGTGCTCTATTTTCTTCTTCTTGGTCTTCAACCTTTTGGGCTAACTCAGCATTAGTCACCATGTTTTCTTCTAATGATCCTTTTCTCCTGAATCTTTTGATGGCTCTAATTCCACTATGATAGGGAGATTGCTAGAGAAGTACTCCACAAGGTGAATTAGGTCTAATGGTTCAATTGGTTTCTAAAAGACTTGTTTGAGACTATTTTATATGTTTGCAAAATCAATTTGAGGTTATAATGCTAAGCATCTCATGCATAACTTCTTCAACATCCACCCTTTGTGTAGACTCATACCCTTGCTTAATCCACTCCTCCTTGTTTGAATATTCTCTAACTCAATACCCTAATTCCTAGGAATCCAGACCTACTGCTCTAAGTCAAGGCAAACTCCTCCAAAGGTTCCAAGAAGTTAGGCAAAAGTTTTGTCTTTGATCATGTCCAATTTTGTAGTCACTTAGGCATTTTTGCTCTTCTTACTCAACCCCTTTGCTAGGTTACAAACCCCAAAAGTCTCTGTCATATTGTCAGGAAGGTGGAAGGGTCTCCTTCAATGTCCTTATATAGTTTACCAAAGGTTCCACAAGTTCTAACAATCCCAAACCAATTGGGTCCTTGAAAATGTAGTTTTGCAGTCCAAGGAGGCTAGTAGTCAGTGGAGGGCTAATTGGCACTTTTTTGTTCAACCAGCCCAACGATGGGAAACTCCACCAATAAAATTGTCTTATATGATGTTTAGGAGGTCTAAGCTCAAATATTTTTCAGGTCTTAGGTTTCATGAAGAAGGTTTAGTGACTGTCCTCAATTTTGGGCACAAATGTAGGGTTTAGTGAGGGTTTTGAAACTTGCAATGTTAGATTCACAACTCCTTCTCAAACCAAGCTTGGTTCAAGCTTCCACACTACTAGGAAACCTTTTCCTCAAAAAACTAATGCATCCCCTGCCACTCTCAAACAAGCATTATGCCAAGAACTTGTCAAACAAACTATAAATGAGCAAAATTCATTGTCAAACACTGGTGTTTTTTTTTTTTGATTTCTCTCTATTGTTCCTGCATGATAGCTGATTAGGGGTACACATAGAACATCACCATTGTAAATAGATGCTACCAAATAATTTTTCAACTCTTCTACAACATCAAGAATTGTTTTCCAATACAAAAGTGTTCATAGAGCCAATTTGTAACAAAAACCAATTACTTTCCCAAAACAAGGAATTCGCCGTCCTTCACAAACAGTGACACATTACAATGCAAAAGGAGTAAATTTTTGAGCTCCAATTATTTCAAAATGCTTCTAGGATAGGTGTAGACCTCTGTCCATGTTTTGTTTCAACGTTTGATGCTTAGAACCCAAATTTTGAGCCTTAAGGAAGAATATTAGCCAAGTTAGACAACTTGCCTAATAAGTGCTCAAGTTTTTGTTCCAAACATAAATTTGGCACAAAAATGAACATATATACACTTTTATACATGCATACCAACTTGACCAAGTCCATATGGTGGGAGCCCAGGCCTGGATTAGTCAAGTTGCTGCATTTTGAAACCCAAAACCCTTGATAGGGCAGTGAACACACCAAAATGAAAGAATCTTGTTTAACCAACTTGAAAATGGAAAACCAATACAATGATCACTTGAAGAGAATTTGGAAACCAATATGATAACTCCCCAAAAGGTATAGTATGGACCAGATGTGCTACAGTACGAACTACTGCTCTAAAAGAGAGGAAAACATAGTAAAAGCCAAAATTTCATCTTTTTTATATTAGAAAACCTTAGTCAATACAATCACCAACCTTTTTCAAGGAAAAGGGAGGCCTTTTATATTCCTTCAATTTAGTTATCAAGCTTATTATGGGCATAGGGCATATTGGGCTTTCTTTTTTCACAAAAAGTCCAATATGAGAACTTTTCAAGCCCAAATGACAACATTTTTTGCTCCAAAAGACATTTTTTGACAACCTAATCTCATCAACTTATCTAAACACCTATAACATGATTAAAAGAACTTAGAAAACTTGTTTCAATTCTTTGGAAATAATTTCTAGACCCTTTAGGCAATTTTACACATTTTTGCCCTTTTTGGCCTAGAAACCCAAAAATTGTCAACTCAAAACCTGAAAGGCAAAACTTGACCTCTTGAGCACAAAATGAGATCAAAACCACTTAAAAATACACACAAAAACCTAAAACAACATCATAAACCTAACACAAGACATTACAAACATGAAATTATGAAATACACAAAAAGGAGAGTTTTTACTCAACTAGGTGCTCCTGCACCATTGTCCAACTGCTGTTTTTGGTTAAAGATTGATGTTGTTGTTGGCAGCCTGAAGATTTTGTTACAGGTTCAGGGAGCCTAGAAAAACCCTTCTCTATTGGTTTTGGGGGCCAGTTCAAAACCCATGATGAAGGTTGGGGAGCCTTTCAAAATCCCATGTGTCCAGATTGTAATTGTATGTCTATCTGTTGTAATCTGGTGTCTTTGAAGGTGATGGGTGCTTGGAGTTACCCATGGTATCAATTGGAGGTTAAGGGAGTCTTAGTAAAACCCTTGTGTATGTGATTTACATTGGTTTTTTCCAACCTTGGCTAGGTTGGGCTGTTGGTATTTCATTTTTATTATTCTTTTGTGCAAGTGTTGGTTTGTGGGTTCTAGATCTTGGTAAAATCTGAGGGTTTCAGGTCCCTTCAAAATTTTTTGTAAGGGGTTTCAGGTCCCCTCAAAACCTGTTTATCCTTAATAAAAAACAACAATAAATAATGATTAACATTAGCATAAGCTAATAACAATAAGGCATAAATCAGAAACATAACATCCACACATAACACACTATTTACATGGAAAAACCCTTGCGGGAAAAAAATCCACCATGAAGAGAGGACAAACTTGTATTAACAACAATAAAACTTTTGCAATACAATAACCTCCATTATCGTCTTTTCCTACACCATAGCAGCACCTATGTACATGTGAGAAAACTCCTTATGCCTCCCATCCATCCTTCATTCCTGCAAAGAAAACTACTTTCAACATAAAATCTACACCCAAAGGATGAATTTATAAAATGACAAGAACTCCAAAACCACGAATAAAGGTTCACAAAGAAGTGTCTTCATTAGTGATACAGAGAATCTATCATAAACCACATGACACCTTCATTCAAGGGTATTACTGACCCAAAACTAATACAAGATCTTAAATTTGAATCAAGAGGCATATAAAAATATCAACCACTCTTCTCAACTCCAAACAAATTTCAAAGGTTATATTCCATCCCTAAAGACCTTCATTCAATATTTCAGATCATAATATTCACCATAACATGAGAGAAAAAATTCTTTATTGCCATGGAATACCCTAGTTCAGGGTTTCATCCTTTAAAAACTATTTTCACCAAAATAATCACAAATTATTCGATTCTTAACAACATTAAGTTAGAAAAAATCACTGGAAAGAGGACTCAGAGAAATTTACAACACATGTATATTTTCTTCATTATGATTCCTCATGTGACCATACAAAATGTTGCAACCAGACTGTTGCTGCCTTCACCAATCTATTTTTCACCATGAATTGTAACAAACATTCATCAATCACTTTTTAAATATTTCTCATAAAAACAATCTCTCTAGTCAGACTTTAGATTACTGAGTTACCAAACTTCTTTCAAATTTATAGCCCGATCCAACAGTTAAATCAAAAGTTATGACAATTTTTCCAAAATGGGTAACCCTTGGCAAATACTCCACAAAAATGAATAAGAAAGGATTCATCTGAAAGATATTTCATAATTTGAGATTTTTCCAAGATCTAGAGGCAATGGAAAGTACAAATAGGAGAGGCAAAATATAGGACAAGAATAAACCGTATTCTCATCAATAGATAGATCAATAGTTGTTACATACAATGAATATGAGCCTGCATATATAGGCAAGGCTATATGGACATGTGAGCACACACATATGACATGTGGCTCAATAAGAAACAAGGGTAGGTAGTAAATAGGTGTGGTAGGTAGGAGAAACAATAAAATATTCCACATGAGGTGGATCACCCACCAAAGGTGGAATTATCACTCCACAATAAGTGGATATGATAGAGTAGTAACAAGATCAAGACCATAAAAGGTGGAAATTCTCCTACACACACTATCCCAATGTGTCACAAACACCCAAGTGTCTCATACCCAAACTACTATGAAATGCATTTCCTAAGTAAACTTAAGTAATGTGTAATAATATCCATGATGAATAATTATTTACAACCAACACCCCCCCTTAAGTGCAACTTAGGGGAATGCAATTAAGTCTACAATGCAACTAAGCAATGCAAGATGGTTCCTGACTATGAGGCCATATTAGGTACCCATGTACAAATGCAAATGAATGCAAACCAATCCAATGAAATCTGTCATAAAGCAAGGAAAGAGAGAAAAACCCAATGGGAAAAAACCCTCCCCCAAAAGAGAGATGAAAGATATACAAGAGAAGTCTCATAGAAGTATGTGAGGAACAAAACCCCATGTGAGGAAAAATTCCCCCCCATATGAGAGAAGAAGAGAAGCTAGGAAGCCCCCCCTCAATGTAGAATCTACACCAATGATAGAAGCTCGATGATGAATGAAGTAACTGCTCCATGAACGTCGAACAAAATTCCTCCCCTTAGGAAGAAACAAAACCAAAGGTATATCCAGGAAGTCTCCCCAATCATGAAGGGAAGATGTATGAAAAAAACTCATGATGAATGAAGTCTTTGAAAACTGCTCAAGTGTCCCCATGTCGATGCTGAAAGATACCTCCTCCAAATGTGGTAAACTGCTCCACATTGCTGACAAAGGTACTCCAAGATCTAGTGGGGATGAATGTAGAACAAGTCCCAAAGACTCACATGTCTCCTCTAAACATAAAGAGACCTCCTCCAGCAATTGTACACAAGTATCCACAATCATATCAACCTCGAAATAATGATCATGTAGAGAATGAACAAGAGGGTCAGAGTGTGCCCTCACAACAATCGAAAAAGGATCATCTTCATCAAAGAGAAGATGAATATCATCAATGATGTCTCCCAAATCTACAATGTAGGATTCCACAAACAAACCTGCAATGTCTGTCAAGTAGTCATCCCATGAAAGTGAAGCTGGAAGACAAGATATATCTTGTTGCACTGAATCACAAGAAGGAAAAACCATCGCACTATCTGCATCATCAGGTGCAATAGGTGATATGATCTCAATAGGAGGAGATGAAACATAAGGCTCAAGAATGGGTCACATGTGAGAATCCCCATATTCAAGTACCCAAAGTTCTCCTCAAAATTTGAACCATCACAAGAAGTGTAATCATCATGTGTAGAATCATCATATGTGAAATCATTATCATCAACAAAATCTGAAAAGGAGTATAACCAAGATGCATGATCAACCACCCTAGTCGCAATGATAGCTCTAGTCTCCAAGTATCTAATGAAAAATGACTCAGGTGTGAACTCCACAATTCTCTTAGTTGCACCATTTGTGATTTGATAGATGGAAAGGAGATTGTTTGTCAAGTGGGGTACACACAACACATCATTGAAGGAGTTATCCCCAATAGAAATATATCCTTTCCCAATCACATTCATGTGTGTATGATTTCCCATCAAAATCTATGGCATGGTGTACGACTCAAATGTAGAGAACATAGACTGTGAAGATGCCATATGATGAGAAGCCCCTGAATCTAGAAGCCATCTCCCTGAATCATAACTTGTAGTAGCACAAAGAGATTTTTCATTTTCTTGTCCCAAAAGAGTGTGTCTTCTCACTTGCAGAAGCCATGAATGCTTGCCCTTTTCTTTTTGAATATGTGGAAGTGGAAGTTGATGAATCATCCTTCTTGTAGACATTAGGCAAATCAATCTTATGCTTTTTTAGGATTTGTGTGAGCTCATCAATCTTCTTAGAATGACAACAACGCTCCTCATGACCAAACTTTTTACAATAGGCACAAGTAGGTCTCTTTCTCTTTGGTGAATTGTCCCCCTTGGAAGAGGATGAATCTCCTTGTTGTGGAGAAGGTGATGCTTTGTCCTTAGGCTTTTATTTCTATTTCTTCTTGTTTAAGTTGTCCTTTCCTTGATTTCCTTTGTTCCCTTGATTTGCCACTAATTCTTGAGACTTAGAAGTCTTAAGAATTCCCATGCTTATCAACTTAGTTTGTTCCATCATCAACATTTCAGCGAAAGAATCAAATGTAGGCATTGTGTAGCTTGAACCCATTGTCATCCTATGGGTTTAGAAACTAGAAACAAATGCTACATATTCTTATGAAAGTTTTCCCATCAAGTTGAAGATCAATTGAGTATCCTTCTTATCAATGCCACAATCCTTGAGTTGTGCCCTCAACTCTTTTGCCTTAGTGACATAATCTTGTATAGTATCAAAGTTCTTGGGATCTAACATGGTGAGATCACTATCAATTTGATATCCCCTAATCTCATCAACTTTACCATACAAGTCTTGAAACTTTTGCCAAGCATCCTTAATTAGAGTACATTTCTCAATATGAAAAATGAGATCCTTTGATACATACTTTCTTAAGGTACCAATTTCCATGATATTTTTAGTGAGCCAATCCAAGTGACCAACATGATCAGCCTTAGGATCAGTGGGAGCAACAATAGTTCCATCACTATAACGAGTTAGTCCTTTTTTCCATAAGTTTACTCCATGCATCAATTTTCCAAGTAGCATAATTATGAGGAGTTAAGAGAGGAAACTTAGGACAACCCATAGCAGCAAAAAGAAAAAAACATAAGATAGAGAGAGGCACAATCACACAAGACACCCCCCTAAATTACTCAATCAAGAACCCCCCCCCAAAAAAATCATGATTTGACACTTTATACTTAGTGCGTGTACAATGGGCCACTTGCAAAACAAGGAAAGGTGGACTTCTTATTTCAATTTTACAACTTCTCAAAATGAGATATAAGAGACTTCAACAAATACTAAAAGTACAATTTCTACTCAAAATAACTAAAACAAAATGGCAGATTATGAAAGTAAGCAAAAAATTATGTACTTAAAAAAAACGACACCTGGAAAGGAGTCCATATGAGCCCAAACGAAGCCTCCAAAGTTGTAAAAAATTGGGATTTCACAATTTTAGAAAAAATTGTATCCGAAAATCTGAAAAATCTTGCACCACTATACAGATCATGAAATTCTACCCCAAAACAAAAAAACTTGCTCGAAAAAAAGAGTCTGGATGAGTGAGATATCACTATTTACAAATTGCCTACAAAATTATAATTTTTGGAAAATTTCCGCCATAGCTTCAAACTTCAAATGCCTCTAGATTTAGCCTCCTAAGTTCAATTTGGATGAAACAAAAGGATAAACTGTCTTTCTTGGACCTCTTCAATCCAACGATAACCTCAGATTTGACCCATCAAGCTTCAATAATAACCTACAATAGAAAGCTGCAAAATGCAAACCTCAAATAACATCAAATTTCTCTCAATTGGCAAACCAATGACACTCTAATGGCTCTGATACCACGTGAGATTTTGCCAAGATCTAGAGGCAATGGAAAGAACAAATAAGAGAGACAAAACATAGGACAAGAATAAATTGTATTCTCATCAATAGATAGATCAATAGTTGTTACATACAATGAATATGAGCCTGCATATATAGGCAAGGCTATATGAATATGTGAGCACACAAACATGACATGTGGCTCAATAAGAAACAAGGGTAGGTAGGAAATAGGTGTGGTAGGTAGGAGAAACAATAAAATATTCCACATGAGGTGGATCACCCACCAAAGATGGAATTATCAATCCACAATAAGTGGATAAGATAGAGTAGTAACAAGATCAACATCATAAAAGGTGGAAATTCTCCTACACACACTATCCCAATGTGGCACAAACACCCAAGTGTCTCATACCCAAACTACTATGAAATGAATTTTCTAAGTAAACTTAAGTAAGGTGTAATAATATCCATGATGAATAATTATTTACACCAAAACATAAATCTATTATTCAAAAATATCTACACATAAAAATTACACCAAATGTGATCCTCCATGGATCTATGACAGTCACAGATTCCTTAAAACCTTATGATAGTTTGAGGGTTTGATGGATAATCTTTGTCAAATCCCATTGAAACTACTCTACCTCCTTGATTTCTACCGAAAATGGTTTTATAAACCATTTCCAACTCCTTCCTAACTACTCTTACCACCTCATGACCAATGGATTTCATTCTTACACTTTTGTCGCACTTTTTTTGGCAATGTTGCAACTTTACAATTTTTACAATTTTTGCATTTTTGACATAAATGACTCTAACCCTTACATGGACACTTTTAACACTTTAGGGTGGACAAAATATGATATCTTTGGACAAAATGACTCATTTAGCCTTACATATTATGATTCAATGGACTCAAATAACCTTAATACATTATGAATGACTCAAATACAATAAAATTGTTCATATTATGACTTTTGACTTCCTGGTATGCTTGTGTGTTTAGGTGCCTCTGCACCAATTAGTCATGACCACAACCATTGGAATTCCTCCATAGAACTCAAAATTACATTAGTTTAACTTTCAATACCTTCCCTCCAACATGGACACTTATACTTGCAAGATAAACATTACATTAAAAATGTAAAAAACGACTAGAAACAAAGAGACACTTGTTGCCTCTTCCATATTCCCACTTTGAGAATCCCATAGGTCACTCTTTTTCCACTTTATTAATTCATTAAATATCTTATTCTAGATATCCATAAGTGGGGAAAACAATATTAGATATATGTGTTCACAACCCACTTTTATTGTTGCTAGTGTAACCCATCACCCCTTATGAATGTATTAAAAACAATGGTGAGAATTAAATATTACAAATTATTTTCCCAATACATCATAAGTTCCTTAGGACACTTTCCAAGGATGTTGGAACCATTTCATATGATTTACATGTTATATGGCACCTTATTCCTAACATTATCCCACTTGACATCATACCTTGTAAATACACCCATAGGAATCCGAAACAAGGTAAAACCATCGCTTAGCCATCCATGTACCATCTAAATCTTCACCATGCTCTAATGCTCCAACAAGATACTTGGAAAAGAAATATATATAAGAACCAAAATGTAAGGTGCTGTAAAATGTAGGGCTACATAATCTTAACAATCTAAACAAGGAAAACACCTATTTTCACATATCCTTTATGTTCAAAATGGAAGTAAACCCAATAGACCCAACCTCAATTATTTAGAGAAGAGGGTTGGGTGTTGATTAGATTTGGTTTTCCCATTTAGGGGTTGAATTGAAATTGTATTTGAATTAGGGTTAAATTGCAATGCTAGATCTAGGACAAACATAGAGAAATTGACATAAAATGACAAACAAAATGTTTTAGATATCATGTAGAGCTATAAACTTAGATATGAGTGGAAAATAGATTAGAACCTATGAAAAAAAAATTATTTAGATTTATTGCGATCAAGGGGGGTGGACCATCCTATTCCTTTAAATATCGGGGATATAAAAACTTGATTTTTTCAAATCAAGATGATGCATAGAATCTAATGTTAGAAGTGTTAAACTTGTGGGAAAATTGTCATTGTTGTCATTGATGTCAAACATAATTAGCATACCACATCCGGTGTATATTGTTGAGAGGAAATTTTTGGTTTTACAATAGTGGAAGATAGGTATGTATGTGATATGAGGCATAGATGATCTATTGGAGTTATTTCAAGAAGATCCTCATCTCTAGAATCCTGAGTTGTGCTTATCTTGGTTGGTATCCTATTCCAGTTTCAGCTGTGTATGTTCTGGTATCAGTGGTATCAGGTGTATCTATTGTGTTATTGAACGCTCATGAAAATTTGTGGCATCTGTATCTTGGAGTTAGGAGTTGTTGTGCTTGGATTTTTGTGTCTATCGGTCCGGTTGACCCTGTAGACACCTATTTTTATCTAGTTGATTAAATTAATTTTATATTTATTTAATTATCATCCATCTAGCTATTAACTAAATTCAATTTTAATTAATTATTTCCCCCCTTTTTATATTAGTTAAATAAATTATTCAATTTATTTTATTTAATTCACCTAGCCATATTAATTAAATAAATCATATTTGTTTGATTAAATTCCTCTTTCACATTTAATTAAATTAACATTTAATTAAATCCCTCTCACATTTAAATAAATCAATATTAAAAATCTATCCAATGCAAGTTGCACAAGTGATTGAAATAGATGAATTTAATTTTAATTAAAATCATAAAATCCATCCCACTTTCATTCTCCTACAAAACCCATTTGCACACTAACCCTCCTTCTAAATTTTTCTAATCCCTTCTAAATTAGCCTAATCCCCTTTTAAATATTTGCACATTCCTAAACTAAGGATTAAGAAGGAGTCACTTTTCAAAATCAATTAAGGCTCTTACATAACATTAAAAGACTTTTTCTTCCACAAGTTAGCCCCCAAAGTCTCCCAAAAGCATTTAAGGCTCTTACAAACATTAAAAGCCTTCTTCTCTTCCAACAAGCTAACCCACCTTTTGACTCTAGGTTAGAGACTTATTCTCTAACTCAACCATCCAAGGTAACCTTCAAGTCTCTTCAAGAATTTAATGCTTTGATTAAGGTAACCATTTAACCCTTGCACATTCATGTATCCCTTAGATAAAATATTTATCCATTAACCTAACCCTAACCAAACTCCCTAGGGTAACCATCATGTCTCTTCAAGAATTTAATGTCTCTTCCCTCTCCTCTCAAGCCTTCTCATGATGCCACTTGTCATCATTGCATTGGTGGAAGTTACAAACATGGATTGAGGATCAAACCCTCTTCATGCAATCCTAGCCATTGCCAAATCAATTCAATCTTACCCATCCAATTTCCCATTTCCTCTATAAATAAGACTCATCCTCTCATTATCAAGGTTACACATGATCAAGGTTATTTAATCATCAAGTTATATACATCGTGCTACACAAATTCTCTCTCACTAGTGTATTTTAAAAATATTTTAGATTACAATATCATTATAATAGCATGCTAGTTTCATTATCATAGCATAAAATCTTCATTATAGAAATATTTGTTATAATCTTATAGATCTTAGTTGCATAAGCATATAGATCATTTAATCATTGCACTATTTCTTTGAGTTGTCATTCTAATGATCAATTTCTCAATGATCTGAGAGAAAAACCATGACTTTAGGAATCCTTGGAGATAGAGAAACAATGAAACTCTTTTAAAAGGATAGCTTGCTTTAACTTTGTTTTGTCAATTTTATCCTTTGATATATAATGCTCTATCGGTGTGTCACTAACATTTTAATTATTTGATAGTCGCACTTTTATGCACACACTTTTGGCACCCATTGTGGGGCTTACCCCCAATATTTTTAACAATTTTTGAGCAGGTTCAAGTGTAGATTTTTGATAGAGTATCAGAATAGCGCATAGGATTCAAATGGTAGTTCTTTCATCAAAACTTTTAGGGCATTTGAATTCTAGTATAGCGCATTGGAACTCTGGAATAGCACATACAAAAAAACCTTCAGCACATTTTTTTTTTTTTGTCTTTCTTTCTTTAGTGCATAGAATCATCAACAAATAACATCGAAGACATTGAGTAGCACATAGAGGTTTTTTATTAGATAGGTTGCGACCTTTAGTGTTCTATGTTTTTTAGCACATTGGTTTTCTATCTTAGTGCATTTTTCAGAAACAAAGAAATTTTGTAACACCACAAAGAAATTTTAGGATTGTAAGCTCACAATATTGGACTAACAATCCAAGTGTTTTTGCAGGGGCTAACTTTGTTGGCAAGTACAAAGGAGTTAGATTAAGTTTTATTTTACTTTTGTTCAAGTTTTCAATTTCTTGTCACAAAGGTTTAAAAAGAACTTCACATCTTTACTTGCAAAGTTAAAAGGAACTTCACATTTTATTTGGTGCAAAGTAAAAAGAATCTCAATTTTCATTTGGTACCATAAAAAGAACTTAACTTTCTTTTTCTTGCAAAGGGTAAAAAAACAACAAAAGAACCTATTTTTTTGCAACTAGCTTACACTTTATTTGGGGCAAGCTAAAAAGAACAAGTAATTTTTTTTTTCTTGTTACAAAAGGTAAAAAGGACAAACCACACTTCATTTTACAAAGTAAAAAGAACAAGCCTCCTTTTTCAAATTTCAAGTTCTTGTTTTTCTTGCAAGGAATTTTCAAAGTTTTCAAAATTCAATTATTGCTCTCTTGGTTAAAAAGAACACCATGTTTGTTGGAGCAACATCTCCAAATAGCAATTAGATCATATTGAAATGATGGGATAAAAAGAACAAACATATCTACTTTGTCTTGTTATAGGCCTATGCTCTCCCCTTTATTGGGTGACCAAAATGCTAGACTCACTTTCATTTATTCCTTAGACAACGGTTTAGTGAATATGTCTGCAATCTATTCTTTCATGTTCACATAAACCAATTTGACTTCCTTTGCTTCAACCTTGTCCTTTAGAAAGTTATACATTATTGAAATATGCTTAGTCTTAGAGTGAAATACTGGATTCTTAGACATGTCAATAGCTGCAGAGTTATCACAGTAGATAACTACCAGTTCACTATAATTTACCCTGATGTCCTTCAACATTTGCTTCATCCACAAGACTTGAGTGCAATTAGTTGCTACTACAACATACTCAGTTTCTACAATAGATAAAGAAATGCATGACTATTTTTTGCTGATCCATGAAACTAATTTCTTTCCAAGAAAGAAAGCTCCACTAGAAGTTCTCTTCCTGACATCAGTATCACCTGCCCAATCTGAGTCAGTATATGCACATAAAGTGAAATCATCATTTCTGGAATACCATAAACCATATTCTATTGTTCCTTGCAAATACTGGAATATCCTTTTTACTGCACATTCATGATTTTCTTTAGGATTACTTTGATATCTTGAAACAATACTTACTGCATTCATAATGTCAAGTCTAGTCTAAGCTAGATATAATAGACCACCAATAATAGACTTATACCTTGTCGGATTTACCGGTGTAGAAGTATCCTTGATAGATAATTTCTCACTTGTAGCCATAGGAGTACTTACCAGTTTGGAATTCTCCATACCAAAATTTTTCAATAATTCCCTCGAATACTTAGTTTGACAGATAAAGATGCCTTTGTCAGTTTGAGTAATCTGCAAACCTAAGAAAAATTTCATCTCACCAATCATGGACATTTCAAATTCATTCTTCATGTTGTTAGAAAATTCCATGCACAGTTTATCTTCTCCTCCAAAAATGATATCATCAACAAAAAATTCAATAATCATATCAGTGATCTTATAATATAGATTACTATCAACACTTCCTTTAGTAAACCAAGCTTCAAAAGATATTTATCCAACCTTGCATACCAAGCTCTAGGAGCCTATTTCAATCCATATAAAGCTTTTTCAATCTGCAAACCATATCTTTATCATCTGTCAGTGAAAATCCATCAGGTTTCTCAATGTAAACTTCTTCCTCAAGCTCACCATTCAAAAATGCACATTGAACATCCATTTGATAAACCTTATAATTCTTATAAGCTGCATAGGCAAGAAATAGTCTAACAACTTCAATTCTAGCTACAGGTGCAAATGTCTCACCATAATCAATTCCTTCCATTTGAGAATATCCTTTACAAACCAATCTAGCCTTGTTCCTTATAACTTGACCATCCTCATTCAGTTTATTTCTAAACACCCATTTATTTCCAATAACATTCTTATTTTTAGGCCGGGAAACTAAAGACCAAGTTTTGTTCTTCTCTATTTGATCTAATTCATCTTCATTAGCCTTTAACCAATGTTTATGCTTACAAGCTTCAATAATAGTTGCCGGTTTAACTTGAGAAATAAGACACACCTCTTCATTTTCTAGTTTTGTTCTTGTCATAACTCCCTTGTTTCTATCTCCAATAATTTGATCTTCAGAATGATTTAATCTTACATACCTAGGAGTCTTTTGAACTTCAGGTTCACTTCTCTGTCCATCAGTCACAGTTGAATTTTCTGATTGTGTCGGTGTAACTATCTAAGCTTCCTGTATTGGTTGAGGCATTGCCGGTTTAGTTATGATCATTTCCATTGCCAGTTCCCTATCATATGATATAAAATGATTTCTGTATTTTTCATCGATTTTCACATTAGCACACTCCACAATTTTCTACAATCTTTTGTTTTAACATCTATATGCTTTGCTCTTAATTGAATAACCAAGAAATATCTCTTCATCACATCTAGGATCAAACTTTCCTATTGAATCATCCCTTTTGATATAGCATTTACTTCCAAAAAATTCTGAAATACTTAATAGTAGGTGTATGTCTAAACCATAGTTCATAAGGGGTCTTACCAGTTTCACCTTTGATGTGAACTTTGTTGAATGTGTAGACTGCTTTACTCACTGCTTCTCTCTAGTAGATATGAGGCAATTTGGCTTCCATCATCATAGATCTATCTGCATCCAAAATGGTTATGTTCTTTCTTTCAACTACTCCATTTTGCTAAGGAGTACTAGGTCCAGATAGCTATCTCCTGATTCCATTTGTCTCACAATAACTATTAAATTCATGAGAAGTGAACTCGCCACCATGATCTGATCTTAGACATTTGATTTTCAATCCAGTTTCATCACTTTAAAGATCTTGAATTTCTCAAAAACTTCATACTTCTCCCTTAGAAAAGTCGCCCACATCATTCTAGAATAGTCATCAATAATTAACATGAAATACCTATCACCTTGAAAGCTTCTAGTCCTTGTTGGACCACATAAGTCAGTGTGAATTAAATCAAGTACATCATTAGATTTATCATGCATTCTCTTAAAAGAACTTCCAACTTGCTTACCCAATTGACATTCCTTACATACCAAATTATGAGGCTTCATAATATTAGGCATATCTCTAACTTCCTTAGTTGAACTAATCTTAACAATACAATCAAAATTAACATGACAAAACCTCTTATTCCATAGCAAACTCTCATCAATATGAGAAATCAAACATGTCTTATTACTAGTGTTCAAGTGAAAGATATTACTTCCTGTCTGAATACTGGTTGCAATCTCCAAACCAGGTTGCAATCTCCAAACCAGTCTTGTTAATGATTTTGCATTTTCTATCTTTAAATTAAAGTTGAAAACCCTTAACTAATTTACCAATACTCAAAAGATTATGCTTCAAACCTTTTACATAATAGACATTATCAGTGATAACTCAATGATGAAAAGTGAGTACCAAACCGGTACTGAGAGGGGGGGGTTGAATCAGTACAGGCACAAAAACTTCTCCTGAACCGGTTTGATTGCAGACTATAAACTACTAGCAATCTCTAACACTGGTCCAAACCAGACTACTATCGGTTAAACACAGTGCAACTATGAAAGACATGAACTGGTCAATCTTCTTAGCTTTCCACACAACCTACTCCCTCATTTCCACTTTGTCCTTATGCATAAACAAATAATCTATCATCAGCAATATAATAACTTGCTAGATCAACATGATTGACCGCTCGACAGAAAACAAAAAAGCATCACATGAAAAAGACGTCACATATGACACACATATTTTTCACATGGAAACCCAACTGGGAAAAACCACAGTGGGGATGAATACCCACAAGCTGATTTGAACTCTTTTGAAGTTCACTCTGTTAGAAGCCTAGTCCGGTTAAAGATTGTTACAATAGGTTCTGTTAGGAACTGATCCTGTTAGGGATCACCTGGTTAAGGGATGGCTAGAATACCCGATTAAGGGTTAAACCCTATTAGAGGTTACCTTGCTAGAGGATTTTATGAACTCAATGGCTTTGAGTCACTCTGTTAAAGGATTTACAACAAGCTGGTTAAAGCTACCCGGTTAAGGAATTTTCTAACTATTGAAGTAGTTAAAGATCAATAGGTGTTACAATGATCTGGTAATAGCACTCAATACTAATGCAGATCTGCTTTAGTTCCTTCCTTCTGCACACACACTATGTAGGTATCAATCCTCTTATCTAGTCTGGCAAGAATCACGTATCTCTGCACTTAGATACACACACAACATTTGCCAACAACCTCAACATGAAACACAACATCGACCTTATAGAACACAGATAGGTCGGTAGCATAAACCCTAAACCCTAAACACTTAGGTTGAGTAATTGATCGGTTCAATCCTGACCATTGAGCACTTTGCATTTGAATACAATGGTCTTGAACATATCTCAAGACATTTTCCATCATTCGTTCTTCACCGCTTCATGGAGGCGATAACCCATCATGCGTTCTCCATCCTTTGCAAAGACTTCGAACATTCCTGAGGTAGATAGGATCAATCTCCTTCATGCAAGATCCTTCACGTGCATGAGACTAACATGGAAACATGATCTGATCTCCATTACAATGCTAACTCATCACACAATGTCATCGGTTGAATCACACAAGCTTGGAACACTTCAAGCGGAAACCCTGAAGCTAAGACTACCAATAGGTAGTCCTACCACATTCCATGTACCGATTCTTATTCCGACATACCGGTTCCGGTTCACAACATCATACCAGTTCACTTGGACAAGCATACTGCTTCACTTATTGCACATATACTAGTTTACACCACCATATCAGTTCTTTTTGCCAGTTTCTTAACTTCAATATACCGGTTCATTTCTCAGCATATTGACATCAATGACAACATACAATATCATCATGTCATCATACTCTTGCACATATGCCAACAATCAGTTTATGCTTTCCATCCAAAGAAATAATACCTCTACCTTTGATCATACATGCCTTGTCATCTCCAAATCTGACTTGACTGCCATTGTATTCTTGCAAGGACATAAATTTCCCTTTATCTCTAGTCATATGATGTGAGCATCCACTATCAATTACCCATTCATCCTTATCTTCAACTTTTGCTGCCAGGGCTTTTTCTTCATTCTTGATAGCCAATTCCGGCTCATCTTCCTTCAAAGAATAGAACACCCATTCCCTTCCATTTCCAGATCCACTAGCAAAGTCTTCTACTAGTTCATCTCCAGAGTCACCAGTTACTCCTTCCTCATCTGCAATGTAACATTGTTTACTCTTCTTGAATCCATATATGTTTGGGTTAGGCTTAAAATATTTCTTAACTCTTTCCTCAAACCTTGCATTCCATTCAGGACATCTAGATGCAAAATGACCAATCTTATTACATTCAAAACATTTAAAAGGTGCTTTTCCTTCATACTTACTTTTAGTTGGTCCTTTAGGTATTCTTCTAGCAAATAAGGCTTCAAGTTGCTCAAGCTCTTCATCTTCTTTCCTCATGTCTTCCAATTCTTTTGCATATAGGGCTTTCCAATCACTTTTGCTGGTAGATGTTGATGATGATGCATGAAAAGAAGGTTCAAAATTTACAACTCTAGAAGATTCAAATTCTTCAAGCTCAAATGCAAATAATTTCCCAATCAGAATGTTTCTGTTAACTGAGGTGTTTGCCATTGTTCTTAACTCATTAATTGCGGTTGCCTTCATCTTGTAAGCTGGTGGAAGGGCTCTCAAGACTTTGGAAACTATTTCATCTTCACTTAGAAATCCTCCACAACATTGAATTCCCATAATAATCTCATTTACTCTTTCAATAAACACATCAATTGTTTCATTATCTTCCATTTTCAAGTTTTCATATCTTACCCGGTAACCATCAAGTTTAGCAATTTTGACAGTAGGATCACCTTCATTCAAAGTTTGCAATTTGTCCCACATAACCTTAGCTGATGATTTGTCAGTCAATCCCATAATCTGTTGATCAGTAAGTGTACACAAGAGGGCTTCTCTAGCTCTGCAATCATTTTCAATGTTCTTTTCCAGGTCTGCAGGAGTAGGATTCCCAGATGCCGGATCATAAGGTGTGTAACCTTTCTCAGTGATCTCCCAAATATCCTTGCCAAGACATCTAAGATGAGTCTCCATTCAAATTTTACATATCCCATAATTTGTTCCATCAAGCTTAGGGATTTCTCTTCTGAAAATAGTTTCCAGTGGATTAGAAGTGTTAGTTGCCATAGGATCTACCTCAAGCGGTTAAGCTTCTGCAAAAAAAGGACCAAATCTATCCTTAGTGAAGCATCCAGAGCCATAATTTCTCAAGCTAAATCTACCCTGTTGGGGTGGGATAAGCACCCCCCTATGTGGATGGCCGAATATGGGTATCAATGGGGGAGACCTAACAAGCTGGTAAGATATCTAGGGATCCCCTTTTCTATGTCCCCTTCTCTTAAAGAGATGTGGTTATGGGCCAAGAATATGATTGAAGGTAAATTGAACAAGTGGAATAGACATTATCTCTCCTTAGCCGAAAGGATTCAAGTTTGTCGGAAGATCTTGTCATCTTATAGTATCTATTATGCTTCAGTTTGGATGTCTAGCATTTATCAGATCAATGATATTCAAAAAACTATTAGAAGCTTCCTTTGGTCACATGGGAAGGGTCAGAAGAAAAGGCACTCAGTCGAGTGGGAATGTTGTTGCATGGAAAAGAAAGATGGGGGGCTCAGACTAAAAGATCTTAAAACCCAAAATATTGCATTAGCTATGAAGTGGTTCTTCCATTCCTTAGAAGGAAATGAGCCCTAGAAAGTGCTGGTTAGAACAATATTAGCATGGAGGTACCGAAAGAGGCCAAATCCTAGAAGTATCTTCCTCCTTGTGATCTAGTTGCTGGGAGCTTTCCAATCTCCACAACTAGTTCGCTTGTGTTTAAATCTATTTGAAAAGAATGGGAGGTTGTTAGGGCTAAGATTTTTAACAATGGAGCCAGCAGAAATGATCTCATATGTGAAGAAATGTTTATTTGGTGGAACTTGATTCATAACTCTAAACTCCTTGCCCTCACTCAAGGCTGCTCAACCAGAAAATGGGCTTGCAAGGTTATTTATTGTTTTAAAGATATTATTATTGATGGTAATCTTATCCCCAAGGATGATTTATCTAATAAATATGATCATTCTGCATCCAACGAGAGAACTTATAATATGGTTTGTGATGCTTGTGTTTCTTTGCAGGTTCCTAAGAATTGTGCAGATTGCAATGATAGATTTCTCACCTATACTTGGGATGATGGCACTTTGTTATGCAATATTAAATCTAAAGTAATTTACAACATTATGATGCATAATGATGTTATTTTGTTTCACATTAACTCTATTTGGCATTTTGATCTATCCTTGTCTAGTTGGCATAAGGTGATTTCTAAGCTATGGTGCAATCCCATTGCTCCAAAGACTAGATGTTTGAAGTGGCTCCTTATGTTGGACAGGCTACCCATTAGGTTTGACTAGCATAGTGAAGTCACTTGCAGCATTTGCAAAGTTGTTGATACCACTAGACATATCCTTTTTTATTAATGTATTATTGCGAGGGAGATCTGGCTTATTTTTGGCTTCTCTATTCCTTTATCTACTAATACCTTAGATATTATCTCTGGTCATCTTAATGGAGCTAAAAAGGAGTGTAATATCTTTTGGTTGATTCTTTCCTGTGAAATTTGATGGTACATCTAGAAAATTAGGAATGAAGAAAATTTTTAAGGTATAACTAGGGTCCTTACTGTGTCTTTTCCTAGACTCACATACTATTTTATTTCCTCATAGGTCACCATTGTGATGTGTCTGAATAAGAGGAAGTTTTAGATATTTTTACAAGATGGACACACTAGGGTCTTCATCCATGAGCTATCTCATGGTTACACCTGGGGTAGAACCAACTTGGAAAAGACACTATTGGTAAATGCCCTTGATGCACTCATGGAGGAAATCTGACAAAAGAGGGATGTGGTCCATCAAAAAATTATTAAAATGACATAGATCAAGAATGAACAAAGGTTGCTATGGATGGAGGGCCCCCTTGGGAGAGTCTCTTGGAGGGACTAGCAGACAAAATTTATGAACTTGGAACATATTTTTACCTATGTATATCTTTTTGTAATGCTATTACATACCTCTATATATCATTTTTGTAACACCACATTTCACTCTATAAATTTGTATATACTGCCAGATGTCGGTCTCTTATTTAGGATGATGACATTCTCTACTATTTACCCTCCTTTGAACATTCACTGAGTATGTATGTTTGGTTTTTTTCCTTATAATTAATATTAAAAAAAATTTGTGTATCATTTTTTAAGGATCCCTTCCCCTAGCTTGGAGGTGTGTATCCTTGTTTGAGGGCCCACCCACTTGTTGTGAAAGAATGCATCCACTCTCAAGATCCTCTTCTCTCCTCTTCCTTATAATACTAGTAGAGGGGACATGCTCATATTTTAAGAGGGCATATGGCCTCCTTAAACTTTTATTTATTAATTTACACCCCATTTGATGAAGTTCTTTCGTAGAACTCCTAGAGGAACGGTTATTGATACATGTAATGTTGTGAAACCTTAGAGGTCTTTTAAAAACCCAAATACAATATATAAAATTGTCAAACGATATTACAAAACCATGGCTTAAAGCCACCCAATAAAGTGACACTGATCTTATCTTCAATCCTAGATGCCCTATGATATGTCAAACTACACATCACGTGTACCTCCCCTTTACAACTCATTTATGTGCCAATGCAGATTTATATTTCCTATTTTAGGAGATCCAATTTTCAGAGGTCATAACATTTGAACCAGGTGTTTGATTGAAAAAATGTTTGAAGCCTTTAAAATATTTTGACATGCTCTGTCAAGCTAAAACCTTCAATGCTGATTATGAATACTTTCAGGTCATTTTAAAGCCTCTAAAGCCCTCAAAATTAACTTTGAAACTTTCGTTTGAGACTTTCAAAAATGAAAACTTTAATACCTTCAAATCTAGACATGATCTTGCAATGAATATTTATTGACATTCTTATCTAGCCAATTAAAATATTTCAATAAACTTTTGGACCAATATGTGCTCAAATGAAAACTTACTAAAAATAGTAACCTTATGTATATGCGAGGTTGAGAAATCATTTTCCTAATACACCTCGCTAGCTATTAGAATTAATATGGCTTAATATTAGAATATTTTTGTTACATAGCATAATGCAACTTGATAGTTTTTGAAACTATTTGGTCAATGAATTACCTAGCATAATAAAACTTGCTATCCAATAGAATTCATATTAAAACCATTGTTATCTCATGTTCACTCAACATAACACAACTTGTGTGAAATAATGTACCTTATAAAGGCACCTATAATCAACTTTATAGTTTGTGTGCTTTACTCATGGTCACCTAGAATAGCACAACTTGCTAGCCCATGAGCTCATTTTTGATATGGATTGACCTAGAAATAGAGTAATCAATTTATGTAGGGTGTTCTTTTACATGGATCTATAGCATCATAAATTGTACACCTTTGGTTCAGGTGTTTAATTACATGCTCTATTAGCATTCATTTTAGTATATCTTATTATACTATACATTATATGACTCTCATTTGCATTTAATTAATAATTATTTCAAAAGATGAGTCCTCTCTTCATTCTAACCTCCTCACTCTCTCATTTGGGTCCCTAATTGTTGGAGTATTGCAAACACTAAGAGGAGGGGGGGGGGGGTGGGATGAATAAGTGTTTGAGGCTAAATTACTTTTTAAAACAACTCTGATTAAACAGCTGATAAATGCAGTGATATTCTATTTTTGAAACCTTGCAAACATGAGCAATTAAATCAACATGAAGTATGCATGCAATATAGATCATTAGAGAGTTCATAGAATAAAATTGACACCATCAATTTCCTAAGTGGAAAACCCTCCTAGGGAATAAAAACCACAAATTGCCTCATTGGCTTATGATAAAGGTTTGTTTATAATACTCTCAATGCCTCACTAGTAGAGATAATTTTAAATCTCCTTGATGTTCACAAAGAGGTCACTATAGCTCACTGGAAAGACCTTTTAGCAACTTAATAATTTGAAGGAATAAATACAAAGGGTTACTCTTGATGAATAATACTGAACAGTAAATACCCAACAGATACTGAGAAGGGGGGGGTGGTGAATTAGTATGGACAAAAACTTATTCAATAACTTAAACTGCAAAGACTACACTAACTGGTAAACAATATCACCAATCTAAATCAAGACACTACCAGTAAAACACAGTATGACTGTAAAAGACATAAACCGGTAACATCTAGATCTTCTCAAAACCTAATATCTCATCTCAACTTCACCCATATGCTTAAGCAAGTAATACATCAAAAATACAATAACCATTGGATCAGCTTGCATTACCGCTTAATAGAAAACACTAAAACATCACATAAAAAAGCATCACACATAACACACTAATTTTTCACGTGGAAACCCAACTAAGAAAAACCACGGTGGGGATGAATACCCACAAGTTGTTCTTGAACTCTTCTAAAGTTTGCTCTGTTAAGAGCCTAGTCCAGTTAAAGACTTTACAACAGGTTCTGCTAGGAACCGATCCTGCTAGGGATCACCCGGTTAAGGGATGGCTAAATACCCGGTTAGAGGTTAAACCATGTTAAAGGTTACCTTGTAAGAGGATTTCAAGAACTCAATTATTTTAAGTCACATTGTTAAAGGATTTACAAAAAGCCTATTAAAGCTACCCGATAAAGGGATTTCCATATGCTGAAATGGTTAGAAGTCAACAAGTAATACACTGATCTGATAACAACACTTAATGCCAAGGCATATCCACTTCAGTTCCTTTACATTTGCAATTACACTCTATAGGTATCTACTCACTTCTCTGGTCTGGCAAGAATCACCTCACATACATTCATTTGCCAACAACTTAAAAAAAAAATCATCATCAACCTTATAGACAACAATTAGGTCGGTAGCCAAAACCTAAAACCCTAAGCATCTAGGTTAACAATATAGTTGGTCCAATCCTGGCTGTTCAAACACATTACATAAGGTAAAACAATCTTGAACAAATATCAAGATGTTCTCCATCATCCCTTCTTTATCACTTCTGGAAGCTGATAACCCATCACACGCTCTCCACTGTTTACTAAGATTTTGCACATTCTCGAGGTAGATAGAATCAATCTTCTTCATGCAAGATCCTCAAGGAGATTCTTCATGCACACAAGGCTGACATGGTAACGCGATCTAATCTTCATTTCAATGGTAACTCATCACAGGATGTCATTGGTCGAATCACATAGACTTGGAATGCATCAACCAGAAACCCTGAAGCTAAGACTACCAGCTAGTAGTCATAACAGATGAAACCACAATACAAACTTTCCATATACTGGTTCACATTCCAACATACCGGTTCACTTTTTGTATATACCGGTTCATACCATCATACTGGTTCACTTGCCAGTTTGCTTTCTTCAATATATCGGTTCATACTTCAACATATTGACATCAATGACAACATACAATCCCAACATGTCATCAAATTCTACACATATGCCAACAATCTCCCCCTTTGGCATTGATGGAAATACACAAAGATATCTCTACATCTTCTTCCATACTATATGTCTTCAATACTGCAGATATCTTCTCTGCTTCATATCTTCTCCCCCTTTGACAACAATGCCAAAGTGGAGGTACAAGCATCCATGATCTACTATGCTGCTCACCCTGAGGAGTAGCATCCTTCAACACATCAATCCTGAAAATATTTGACAATGCAATACCTGACTGATGTGGAGCACATACCTTTAGTTCACCTCTTGAAGGGGAAACACCCTTAATTCACCTCTTAAATAGGTAAATGTAGCCTTTGGTAGAGGCTTGGTGAATATATCGGCTAACTTCTCTTTACTGGAAACATGTTCCAATAAAACCTCTTTGTTCTGAACTTTCTCCCTCAAGAAATGATACTTGAGCTCGTAGTTCTTGGTTCTAGCATGCAATACCAGATTCTTGGAAATATTAATTGCATTGGTGTTATCACAAAATATACTCATCGGTTCAGATACAGGGACTTTGAAACCACTTAATACATTCTTCATCCAAATTGTCTGAGTGCAGTTCATAAATGTTGCTACATATTCTGCTTCTGCTATGGACTGAGAGATACAACTCTGCTTCTTACTCATCCGTGAGACTAGTCTACCACCAAGAAAGAATGCACCACCGGTTGTGCTCTTTTGGTCATCTACATTACCAGCCCAATCGACATCGATAAATACTTTGAGATTGAAATCATTACTGTATGGATGCCACAATCCATAATCTATAGTTCCCTTCAGATATCTAAGAATCCGCTTGACTGCTACCAAGTGGGATTCTCTTGGACTTTTCTGGAAACATGCAACAATGCCCACTACATGTGCTATGTCCTGTCTGCTATGTACTACATATTTCAATTTACCAATCATTGACCAGTATTCCTTCTCATTCACCAACGCTAAGTCATCTTCTTTTGACAATCTACAACCGATCATCATAGGTGTACCCACTAGTTTGTTGTCTTCCATGCCAAAGGTCTTCAACACCTCTTTGATATACTTGGACTGAGTGATAAAGATACCATCTTTCATTTATTGAATATGTAGTCCAATGAAGAACTTAATCTCTCCAATTAGTGACATCTCGAATTCCTTCTTCATTTCATTTGCAAACACATGGCTCATCTTGTCATCTCCACCAAAAATTATGTCATCAACAAACACTTCACAAATCAGAATCTGATCTCCTTCTGTCTTCAGATAGATATTTCTATCTTCACGAGATGGGAGTGTAAATGTTCATACCATACTCTAGGTGCTTGCTTCAATCTATACAAGGATTTATGTAGCCTACACACCCGATCACTATCTTTTCATAGGCAAAACCCATCTGGTTGCTCTATATACACTTCCTCTTCAAGTATTCCATTCAAGAATGCAGATTTCACATCCATCTGATACACTTTGAATCCCTTGAAGGATGCATATGCAAGTAGCATTGAAACTCCTTCCAATCTAGCTACTGGAGCAAAGGTTTCTCCATAGTCTTCTCCTTCTTCTTGAGCATATCCCTTACATACCAGTCTTGCTTTATTTCTTACCACTGTGCCATCTTCATTCAACTTGTTTCTAAAAATCCATTTGGTTCCAATAACATTTTTGTGCTTAGGTCTGGGTACCAAAGACCATGTACCATTCTTTTCTATCTGGTCAAGTTCCTCTTCCATAGCCTTAATCAAGTCTTCATCTTTGGGTGCCTCTTTAAATGTTTGGGGCTCAAATTCAGAAATCATGCAAGAATTCTCTCTAACCTTTCTTCTTGTAAGTATTCCTGCATCCTTATCCCCTATGATTTGCTTTGGATCATGATGCAACTTTACAAACCTAGGAATGATCTTAACTGATTCCTCTTTCTTTTCCTCTTCATCCTCATCTTCATCAGCATCTACTAGTGTAGGAGCACTGTTACTTGTACTTGGTTGTTTTGCAACTGGTTCCTAGAAGGTTACATCTCGTTCATCTACTGCTTACTCGTTGCTGGTTTCCTTAGGTTTCTCAGAGATTTCATCAACTCTAACATTGATACTTTCAACAATTCTCTGAGTCCTATTGTTAAAACACTTGAGAGCTTTTCTCTTGGTGGAATACCCTAGGAATATTCCCACATCACATTTTGCATCAAACTTGCTCTGGTATTCACTTCTCTTGATATAACACTTACTACCAAACACTCTAAAGTAGCTTACTATTGGAGTCTTACCAGTCCCATACTCATAAGGAGTTTTATCCTTACCTTTCTTGATGAGTACCCGGTTCATAGTGTAGACTGTAGTGCTCACTGCTTCTCTCCAAAAAGTGTCAGCAACCTTCCCTTGAATTAGCATCGTTCTAGTAGATTCAACTACAGTCTGGTTGTTCCTTTCTGCTATGGATTCTGGGGGGCAGATAGTTGCCACTTGATGTCTTTCTCTTCACACTTATTGAATTCACCAGAAGTGAACTCACCTCCTTGGTCGGTTCTAAGGCATTTAATCCTCTTACTGCTTTCCTTTTCAACTAATGCTCTGAAGGCTTTAAACTTTCCAAAAGCTTCAGACTTGTCTTTCAAGAATGTGACCCACATCATTCTTGAGCAATCATTAGTAAGAATCATAAAGTACCTATCTCCCTCAACACTCCTAGTTTTCATAGGACCACACAAACCAGTATGCACAAGATCAAGTAAATTATCTGCTATGAAGGATTTACCTGTGAAGGTTGAGGAAGAAATTTTCCCCAGTTGACATTCTCTGCACAAAGGATTCTCTGATTTGTTCAGCACAAGCAATCCTCTAACTACATTGATCTTACTGGCCTTCACAATATTATTAAAATTTACATGGCAGAGTCTCCAATGCCATATCCAACTGTCATCAAACTTAGCCATTAGACATTGACTGATATTTGCATTTAACTGAAATAAGTTACCTTTGGTCTGCATACCAGTGGCCATCAGTTCACCACTCTTTCCTTTTATTTTGCACACTCCATCTTTGAATTCCAAAGTGAGTCCTTTATCATTCATCTGGGCAACACTCAAAAGGTTATACCTGAGACCTTCTACCCAATAGACATTATCATCATTTCTTTTTCCATTTAGAGAGATGGACCCTTTGCCTTTTACCATACATGGTGCATCATTACCAAATCAGAATACACCTCCATCATACTCTTCCAGAGACAGAAAATTTATTTGGTCACCAGTCATGTGGTGAGAACATCCACTATCAATAATCCACGAATTAGAATTATCAAAGCAGGAGACAAGAGCTTTCTTGTCTGACAAATCTTCCTCAATGGCTACAAACACTATGTCTTTTCTTTCTTTATGTTCTGATTCATCATT
Organism: Cryptomeria japonica; assembly: GCF_030272615.1. Classification (NCBI taxonomy): domain Eukaryota; kingdom Viridiplantae; phylum Streptophyta; class Pinopsida; order Cupressales; family Cupressaceae; genus Cryptomeria; species Cryptomeria japonica. Next base: position 573,091,404 of record NC_081405.1, read on the forward strand.
AGTGACACCTTCATCGATTGCAACAAGACCGTTTCTCCTATTTCCTCCTTTGAACTTTTTAAAACTTCTCTGGTTTGTCCTTATTGTCACTGTTGGGACAGTTGACAGTAATGTGTCCTATCCTATTACAAGAAAAATATTTCAAAGGGAGCTTACCTCTATATTTTCCATTTCCCTTAGGAAGTCTCTTGGCAAGAAGAGCTTCAAACACCATCATGATCTCCTCATCATCCATATCCTTGCTTTGTCTGGGTTCACAACTGGTACCAACCTCTTTTTCCTTTCTAGATAGTGCAACAGTTGCTCTAAAGGCTGATTCAATCTTCTAAACACTGTCATCATAACTGTTTAGCTCATATGCACGGTCAACTTAGAAATGATGGAGTCAAGGGATACCTTTGTCTTGTCAATAGATCTCAACTCCTAAATAGCAGCAACCCTTATTGCATAGACCAGTAATAAGGTTCTCAAAACTTTGCTAACAACAGTGGAATCATCCATTGTACCTCCTGCACTCTTGATGTCTGCAACAACAATTTTAAACCTTATCCCATATTGTTGAATGGTCTCTCCTTCAACCATCTGCATGTCTTCAAATTTTCCCCTAAGGCTCTCTTCCTTAGCTTGCTTCACATGCTCATCACTGCCATAGATAGACTCCAGAGTATCCCATACATCTTTGGGATTGTCTTTGTCTTGAACATCTATAAGCTCAATATCAAATAGACTGCTAATAAGAGCTTCCATGACTTGCCCATTCTCCTAAATTTCTCTTCTTTGATCATTGGTGAGAGTACCGGTAGGGACAACATAAGTATTCTCAACATAGTTCCAGTGTTGAGCACCCATGCTTTTAATGTAGATCTTCATACTATCCTTCCATATCTTAAAGTTATCTCTTTTGAACTTAGGACCTTCCCTCTTCATCATTACAATAGGATCTTTTCCTCAAGTGGTTAAGCTTATAACACAGAGGACCTGGAGGACGCTCTGATACCAAATGATGAATAATGATGAATAGTAAATACCCAATAGATACTGAGAGGGAGGGGGTGAATCAGTATGGACAAAAAATTCTTCAACAACTTAAATTGCAAAGACTGCACTAACTGGTAAACAATATCACCGATCTAAATCAAGGCACTACCGATAAAACACAGTATGACTATAAAAGACATAAACCGGTAACATCTAGATCTTCTGAAAAACCTAATATCTCATCTCAACTTCACCCATATGCTTGAGAAAGTAATACACCAGAAATACAATAACCATTGGATCATCTTGCATTACAGCTTAACAGAAAACACTAAAACTGTTAGGTCCCGGAGACAACTGAGAGGGGGGGGGGGGGTGAATCAGTTGTCTAATAAATTCAAACCAAAAACCACTTAACCAACTTAATGCTTAATACCGGTAAACCAGTTAAGTATGTCAGTAGATAGTGTTAATAGTAAATTGATATACCGGTAAAGATTAATGCATGAAACATAAATACAAAGTCATCCACAACACATAACACCAGTATTTATATGTGGAAACCCTGTAAGGGGAAAAACCATGGTGGGAAACCTTAACCACAATCAGATGATACTACTATAGATAGTAAGTGTACATAAATGGGGTCTACACATGCAGAAAGGCCAATAGCCTAGAGCTCACTGCTCAATCACAAAATGGGAGTCACACTGACTACAGGTGGATGGTTAAATCCAATAAGAATGTACTGCACAAAATAGCATCTTCATATGCTAGATTCAGTACTGGTGTAATGCTGATATGCTTTCACAAAAACCTAGCTTCACCTTTAAATGATGTCTTCATGTATACCTCTGCTTAATCTCGCATATACCTTCACACAATTCTTTTTCGCATTCCACATTTGATCTTACAAATAAGATCTTATATTTATACCATAACCTAGGACCAATTTTAGTAGGTCGACTCTACAAGATATTACAATATAAACTTTTTAAAATCAATATAATATCCGATGAAATAACCGATTAAACATGTTGGCTTAATGCATTTACAACAATAATAAATCATCTTCATAGCGTGCCATGTTGATCTGGAAAAGATAAACCTATCGGTGAAACCCTAGATAACCCTGGACCTATTTGCCGGTAAAAGCAAATATGCAAGTATGAATATACCAATGATTAATTCTTCAAAACAAAGTGTCCACACCATGTCTTCGACATTACCAGGTGTCTTCCATATCATTCCAAGTGCCGGTGATCATTATATCCTGCTGGTGAACCATATACCAGTAACTGTGCAATAGATACTTGCTTGCCGGTGAATGTTGCTGGATCTCTAGAGTACTAGTGTTTTAGTAGGTGTTGAAATCAACGACAAAACCATACCAAAATACCAACAATCTCCCCCTTTGGAATTGATGGCAACACAAGATGGAAAAACCATCAAAGTGCCAAAACAGAAATGCCAAAAACCAAAAACCAACAATCTCCTTTAAACAACAATCTCTCCCCTTGGGAACAACATGTGTTTATCTAAAGATTTTCATACCAATTTCTCCAAAAGGTAATGTGTTTTTCCATAGATATCTCTCCCCCTTTGACATCAAATTCCAAAGTTATAATAAGACCAAGTTCATATACAAAATACCAATCAATTCAATATACCAACTACTCCCCCTGAGAAGTAGCTTCCTCATCAAAGACCAGAGTAAAAGATCTATCTTTCAATTCTGTCGGTTGATGACAATCATCAACTATCTAAGTTTCTACCGGTGGTGGTATTACTCCAAGCTGATCTCTGAGATATTCAAAAGTCTCCTTAGGCAAAGGTTTTGTGAAAATATCTGCAAGCTATTCTTTACTATTCACATAAACTAGTTTTATCTCCTTTTCTTCAACTTTTTCCCTTAGAAAATTCAGTTTGATAGAAACATGTTTTGTTTTAGAATGTAATACCAGATTCTTAGATATATCAATTGCTACAATGTTATCACAATATATAGTGATAGGTTCCCTGCATTTTACCTTTATGTCTTTCAACATTTGTTTAAGCCATAGTACCTGTGTACAGTTAGTTGCTGCTGCAACATATTCTGATTCTGCTATTGATAAAGATGTACAACTTTGTTTCTTACTCAACCAAGAAACTAATCTCTTTCTAAGAAAGAATGCTCCGCCGGTGGTTCTTTTTCTATCATCCACATCTCCTGCCCAATTTGCATCTGTGTATGCATATAGATCAAAATTTTCATCTCTAGGATACCATAATCCAAGATTTGCAGTGCCTTGTAAGTACCAAAAAATCCTTTTTACTGCTGATTCATGAGTTTCACTAGGATTACTTTGAAATCTAGAAACAATAAATATTGCATTCATAATATCAGGTCTGGTTTGTGTCAAATACAATAAACCTCCTATCATAGATTTGTATCTAGTTGGATTAACAGGTGTAGATTCATCCCTTTGAGATAATTTGTCATTTGTAGTCATAGGTGTGCTTACTGGTTTAGAGTTCTCCATTCCAAATTTCTTTAGTAACTCTTTCAGGTACTTGGATTGACTCAAAGATATACCTTTATTAGTCTATGAAATCTACAATCCTAAAAAGAATTTTATTTCTCCAATCATAGACATTTCAAATTCTTGCTGCATTTTAATAGAAAATTCCTTACATAATCCATCTTCTCCTCCAAAAATTATATCATCAATGAATACTTCTATAATCAAGATGTCATCATTAGTTATCTTGTAATATAAATTGTTGTATGCATTTCCTTTAGTAAAACCAATCTTTAAAAGATACTTATCCAACCTTGCATACAAAGCTCTTGGGGCTTGTTTCAATCCATACAGAGCTTTTCTTAACTTGCAAACCATATCATTGTCATCTGTCAAAGAAAATCCATTAGGTTGTTCAATATAGACTTCCTTTTCAAGATCTCCATTCAAGAATACACATTTAATATCCATTTGATAAACTTTGTAGATCTTGTGAGCTGCAAAAGCCAAGAATAATCTGACTGCCTCAATTCTAGCTACCGGTGCAAAGGTTTCATTGTAATCAACTCCTTCTTTTTGAGAATATCCCTTACAGCCTAGTCTTGCTTTATTTCTGACAACCTTCCCATCTTCATTAAGTTTGTTTGTAAATACCCATTTAGTTCCAATTACATTTTTATCTTTAGGCCGGGGAACTAATGTCCAAGTATTATTTTTCTCAATTTGTCCTAATTCTTCTTCCATAGCTTTAATCCAAAATTTATCTTCACATGCCTCATTAATAGATGATGGTTCAATTTGAGAAATAAGACATACCTCTTCATTTGCCAATCTTCCTCTTGTCATAACTCCTTTAAATTTTTTTCCAATTATCTGATATTCAGAATGATTCAATCTTAGATACCGGGGTGTCTTAGTTTGTTGTTGTTCTTCAATTACTGTGGATTCCTCTAATGGTACCGGGGTAACTGCATCTTCATTCTGTAACAGTGGATTTAGTGTAGGTTCATTTGTCACAATTTTTGTTGCCGGTTCAGAGTCTATATACCTTGAAGTTCCTCTGAATTGTTCATCAATCTTTACATTTGTACTCTCAACAATTTTCTGAAATCTTTTGTTAAAACATCTATATGCCTTGCTCTTAGATGAATAACCAAGAAATATTCCTTCATCACTTCTAGGATCAAATTTGCCAATAAACTTATCTCTTCTAATATAACATTTACTTCCAAAAATTCCTAAATACTTAAGAGTAGGAGTATTACCAAACCATAGTTCATGAGGGGTCTTACCGGTTTCACCTTTGATGTGAAATTTGCTAAATGTATAGACGGTTGTGCTGACTGCTTCTCTCCAATACATGTGGTAGATTTGCTTCTGATAACATGCTTCTTGCTGCATCCAAGATACTTCTATTTTTCCTTTGAACAACTCCATTCTATTGTGGTGTCCGAGGTGCTGATAACTGTCTTCTGATTCCATTCACTTCACAGAATGTATTAAAGTCCTTAGATGTGAATTATCCTCCTTGATCTAATCTTAAACATTTGATTTTCTTACCGATATCATTTTCAACCATTGCTTTGAATAGTTTAAACTTTCCAAGTGCTTCTGATTTTTCTCTGAGAAAAGTAAACCAACACATTCTAGAATAATCATCAATAATTAGCATGAAATATCTATCACCTTGTAAGCTTTTAGTTCTAGCTGGACCACATAAGTTAGTGTGTATCAAATTAAGAGCATTATTGGATTTTTTTGGAATACTTCTGAAACTAGCTCTAACTTGTTTTCCAAATTGACATTCCTTACAAATTGTATTCTGAGGTTTCACAATTTTATGTAGATCTCCAACTGCCTTAGAAGTACTGATCTTCATAATGCAATCAAAGTTTACATGACAGAGTCTCTTATGCCATAACCAACTTTCATCTATATGTGCAATCAAGCATGCCTTTTCACTATTACTCAAATGAAAGATATTACCTCTAGTCTGATTACCGGTTGCAATTTCCAAACCAATTCTATTCATGATTTTGCATTTTCTATTCTTAAATTGTAATTGAAATCCTTTCTCAACCAATTGACCAACACTTAGAAGATTATGTTTTAGTCCTTCAACATAGTAGACATTGTCAGTGTTATGCTTACCATCAAGAAATATTGTACCCTTACCTTTGATTGAGTAGGCTTTGTCATCTCCAAATCTTACTAAACCTCCATTGTATTCTTGAAAGTTCAAGAATTTACCTTTGTCTCCTATCATATGATGTGAGCATCCTGAGTCAATGATCCATTCATCCTTTACTTCAAATTTAGCTGCTAGGGCTTGTTATACTGGTTGAGCAGTAGGTGTCGGTTGATCTTTTGTTATAGCAACAAAAACCCATCCATTGTCTACTGGATCCTCATTAGAATCATGAATCACACCTTCATCAGCAATGTAACAAGATTTGTCTTTGTTCTTCTTAAATTTGTATCTCTGATATTCAAGATTAGGCTTGTATGTTCTTCTAGCTTCTTCTCTTAGTCTAGCATCTCTATCAGGGCATCTCAAAGCCATATGACCAATCTTATTGTAGTTAAAACATTTAAAGGGTGCTTTACCTTCATACTTACTTCCAACTGGATCTTTTGGCATTTTCCTTGCAAATAGTGCTTCAAGTTCTTCAAGCTCTTCATTCTCCTTCCTAGTTTCTTCAAGTTCTCTTGCATAAAAGGATTTCTAGTTAGATTTGTCAAATGATGGAGCAGATGATGTTGATGCTTTGAAGGCCAAATCTGTCTTTATAGTAACAATAGGGCCAAATTCCTCAATTTCAAAAGCTGAAAGTTTTCCAGTCAATGTATCCCTAGTTACTGACGTATTAGGCATTGTTCTTAACTCATTTATAGCAGTAACCTTCATTTTATATGCCGGTGGCAATCCTCTTAAGATTTTTGAAACAATTTCATCCTCACTCAAGGTTCCTCCACAACATTTAATACCCAAAACAATTTAATTTACTCTTTCCATAAAGGCATAAATCCTTTCATCTTCTTCCATTTTCAGATGTTCATACTTGACTCGGAAGCTTTTAAGTTTTCCAATCTTGATTGTAGAATCTCCTTCATTCAGTGTTTCCAAATGATCCCAAATAGCTTTAGCAGTAGACCTATCTGATAATCCCATGATTTGTTGATATGATAATGCGCTTAAAAGTGCTTCTCTTGCTTTGCAATCATTCTCCTCATCTTTAGCTAAGGTAGTTGGAGCAGTCTGACCAGCTATAGGAGCAGTATAAGCATTCTTTGTAACTTCCAAGATGTCTTTACCAATGCAATTCAGATGTGTCTCCATTCTGATCTTCCATATTCCATAGTTGGTTCCATCAAGTTTAGGACTGTCCTTCCTGAAATAATTAGTAGACATTGGATCTCCTCAATTTGTTAAACTTCTACAAAAAGAGGACTAAGCTTTGATACCAATTGTTAGGTCCTCGAGACAATTGAGAGTGGGGAGGGGGGATGAATCAGTTGTCTAATAAATTCAAACCAAAAACCACTTAACCAACTTAATGCTTAATACCAGTAAACCAGTTAAGTATGCCGGTAGACAATGTTAACATTAAATTGCTATATCGGTAAAGATTAATGCATGAAACATAAATACAAAGTCATCCACAACACATAACACCAGTATTTGTATGTGGAAACCCTGTAAGGGAAAAAACCACGGTGGGAAATCTTACCCACAATCAGATGATACTACTGCAGCTAGTAAGTGTACATAAATGGGGTCTGCACATGTAGAAAGGCCAACAGCCTAGAGCTCACTGCTCAATCACAAAATGGGAGTCACACTGACTACAGTTGGATGGTTAAATCCAATAAGAATGTACTCCAAAAAATAGCATCTTCATATGCTAGATTCAGTAATGGTGTAATGCTGATATGCTTTCACAAAAACCTAGCTTCACCTTCAAATGATGTCTTCATGTATACCTCTACTTAATCTCACATATACCTTCACACAATTCTTTTTCGCATTCCACATTTGATCTTACAAATAAGATCTTACATTTATACCATAACCTAGGACCAATTTTAGTAGGCCGTCTCTACAAGATATTACAATAAATTTTTTTACAATCAATATAATATCTGATGCTATAATTGATTAAACATGTTGGCTTAATGCATTTACAACAATAATAAATCATCTTCATAGCATGCCATGCTGATCTGGAAAAGATAAACCTGTCGCTGAATCCCTAGATAACCCTGGACCTATTTGCTAGTAAAAGCAAATATGCAAGTATGAATATACCAATGATTAATTCTTCAAAACAAAGTGTCCACATGATGTCTTCGACATTACCAGGTGTCTTCCATATCATTCCAAGTGTCGGTGATCATTATATCCTACCGATGAACCATATACTAGTAACTGTGCAATAGGTACTTGCTTGCTGGTGAATGTTGCTAGATCTCTAGAGTACTAGTGTTTTAGTAGGTGTTGACATCAATGACAAAACCATACCAAAATACCAACAAAAACATCACATGAAAAATCATCACACATAACACACTGATTTTTCACATGGAAACCCAACTGGGAAAAACCACGGTGGGGATGAATACCCACAAGTTGTTCTTGAACTCTTCTAAAGTTCGCTCTGTTAGGAGCCTAGTCTGGTTAAAGACTTTACAATAGGTTATGCTAGGAACCGATCTTGTTAGGGATCACCCGGTTAAGGGATGGCTAAATACCCAGTTAGAGGTTAAACCCTTTTAAAGGTTACCTTGTAAGAGGATTTCAAGAACTCAATGATTTTGAGTCACCCTGTTAAAGGATTTACAAAAAGCATGTTAAAGCTACCCAGTAAAGGGATTTTCCATCTGCTGAAATGGTTAGAAGTCAACAGGTAATACACTGATCTGATAACATCACTTAATGCTAGGGTAGATCCACTTCAATTCCTTTACATCTGCAATTACACTCTATAGGTATCTACTCACTTCTCTGGTCTAGCAAGAATCACCTCACATACATTCATTTGCCAACAACTTCAAATAAAAATCATCATCGACCTTATAGACAACAATTATGTTGGTAGCCAAAACCTAAAACCCTAAGCATCTAGGTTAACAATACAGTCAGTCCAATCCTGGCCATTCAAACACATTACATAGGGTAAAACAATCTTGAACAAATCTCAAGATGTTCTCTATCGTCTGTTCTTTACCGCTTCTACAAGCTGATAACCCATCACGCGCTCTCCACCATTTACTAAGATTTTGCACATTCTCAAGGTAGATAGAATCAATCTTCTTCATGCAAGATCCTCAAGGAGATTCTTCATGCACACAAGGCTGACATGGTAATGTGATCTAATCTTCATTTAAATGCTAACTCATCACAGGATGTTGTTGGTCGAATCACACAGACTTGGAATGCATCAACTAGAAACCTTGAAGCTGAGACTACCAACCGGTTGTCATAACAAATGAAACCATGATACAAACTTTCCATATGCCAGTACACATTCCAACATACCAGTTCACTTTTTGTATATACCGCTTCATACCATCATACCAGTTCACTTGCCAGTTTGCTTTCTTCAATATACTAGTTCATACTTTAGTATATTGACATCAATGACAACATACAATCCCATCATGTCATCAAACTCTAAACATGTGCCAACAAGTCTATTTCTCTAAGTCATAACTTATTCTTATACAAACATGTTCTATACCTCATGAACTTCACTGTTAGAAGCCCACCAAATATAAAACAGATTCATTCAAAAATCGATTTTCTACAGTACATCAATTTTGCATATAAGATTTACAATAGATTCAGTGCAAGTTGCACACAAATGTTTTTCAAATAATTCTTGCAACTGTCAAACAAAATGACAAAGAAAATGTCCTTTTCAAGTATTTCAGAAATATAGTTTTTTGAACAAAAGAACCCCCAAATAACAATAACAAACCACAAAAACTCTCTACTGCCTTTTTTTCTCTGTTCGAACCCTCTTTTCAGAAAATAAAAAACTTATTTAAAGAGATTTCAAAACTGCTTTTCCAAACACCCCAAAACAAAAGACATTAATTGTTCTCTTTAATTGAAATTTGAAACCAATTTTGACTGCTATGGAACAAAGAATGTTCCAAAAAAAAAGCATAAAGAGGCTGCATATAATCAGCCAAGGAACCAACTTCATACTTATCATAGTTGACAATCAGAAAAAACTGCCTTTTTTTATCCAACAAACTGAAATAAGATTACCGGATTCATGAAGTTTGTCCAACTGCCATGCTCCATGATCTGAACCAAATTTAAAACTATCAATGTTAGTCCATTGCAAGCTCAATCATGCTATGGAGACTATGCTCAAGCTCAAACATGTTGGGAATTGACACTCTATTGGTTAGGTTTCATTATGTTGTCATTGATGGCAACATGTTTTGGGTTCAGGCTCCATATGGTGTACCGCCAAACACTTCACAGACTCTACACCAACACCGACACATGATATATGATTTCTTTAGTCACCGGGAATAAGGAAGAAATGATATGGTAAAGAATATCAGTTTTAGAGGCTGACACCTCTTGGATCCAGCATCGACAACTTGTTTTAGTGCATATTCATTTATGTCATATGGCCGACATGAAATATGATATTGTATATATCCTTGTAAGCCGATATAAGGCATAGATTTGTATAAGGTATATAGGGGAGATTGATTAGATCATTTTGATATAAATGTGGATAGATAAGGTTATGAATGTAATGTAATTTAAATTATATCAGAGAGACTATGTATGCAAGGAATTCATTGTAAGGGTTATTCCGGTACTGAGGTTTAGGGTTATAATCGAAACAGACAGAACTTAAATCAGAACTATATTCCAGCATAGGAGATGCTATACTAAGCAGTTCACTATTCTCTAGATTTTTATGTAGTCAGTGAGGCTCCTTTTGTGATGAGCAGAGTGCTCTAGGCTATAAGCCTTTCTGCAAGTGCAAGCCCATAATATGTTGTAATATCTCTTCATATGGCCAGTGAGTTGATATTGTGGGTCACAAGTCCCACCATGGTTTTTCCTCATTGAGGTTTTCCACATATAAATTTGTGTGTTATGATTCTCATTTATGTGTTTGGCTTATTGGTTGCATTACTTCTTTCAATTCAGTTTATACAAGTATACCGATTGGTGTATGTATGTTTTGCTAGGGCTGAAATCTTATATTCCGGTATAACACTGATTCATCCCCCTCTCAGTGTTGTTGGTCTCCAACAATTGGTATCAGAGCCTTGTGGTTTGGAGGAAGTTTAATAGCTTGAGGAAGATCCTGAAACCATAATCACTGAATATGGCTTTGGAGAAGTAGCTTGAGATGGCACTTGAAGAATATGATGCTGAAAGATTGAAGAACTTAAAGCTACAAGATGAGTTGAAATCTACTAAATAATTTAATTTTGTCCTACAAGAAAGACTATCATCGGTTCAAGCTAGGAGGAAGGAACTTTTACAAAATCAGGATGATGAAGATGCACTTAAGGAACAATGTCAGAAATTGAATCAAGAGAACATGGTTATATAAAAAAAAAAAAACCATGACTATGAGGTTATCCAAGGATATTGAGGATAGAAAGAAAAAGGAAGAAAATCTTGCTGTATCCCTAAAGAACAAATTTGAAGAATGCGGTAGGTTGACTCATGAAAATGAGTTATTATGGTCTATTTTGGTACAATACTGAAGCAATGAGAAAGAGATTGAGAGACAAATGACAATACTAAGAGATGATTTAACCGTTGCAAGTGAATACAAATAAAAATTCAAGACCAGTTCAACACAGTTTGATGAGTTACTGAAGAGACAGAGGCAGATTGGAGATTCCAGTGGACTTGGATTTGACTAAGGATAGAGTTTCGGTACTGCTAATGAAGATCAAAACCATAAGGCACCGGTAAGGGAATTCAATTCTTATAAATTCAATGGTAGATGTTTTGTTTGCAATAAATTTGGTCACATGGCTAGGCAGTGCAGAAATAGAGCAAATCAGAACCCTGATTCTACTCCCAATAAATGTTCTAAATGCAATAAAACTAGTCATAAGTCAGAAGATTGCAGAAAGAATATAAAATGCTGCGCTTGTGGAAAATTTGGACATATGGCTAAATAGTGTAGGTCAAGCAATTTCACCGGTTTTAGCAAGGCAATTCAAAAGAAAAATGTTACATGTTATGCATGCAATGAAGTTGAACATATTGCTAAGTTCTACAGAAGCAAAAATCTATCAGTTGGCAATAAAGGATCAAATGATAAAGGTAAAGAGAAGGTTAGTGAAATCCAACAAGATCATACTCAGAGATTGGTTAGAAAGACTAAAGAGCAATCATCAGATGGGAATGTCCTGGTTACATATCTGACAGAAGAGGCTGCTCCTGCACCGATAGTGAGCTCATTCGGTAACTAAGGCAGATGCCTTAGGGGTAGGTAAATTTCATGAAAGATAATGCATATACCCCTAGAGGAGGTTCTGGAAGATGTTCCAGATATTAGAGAGGATTATCCAGCATTAATATATTATGAGTGAGATCCAGTATCATTCACCAGTAGTCATTTATGTCAACAGAAAATTAGGGTTTTCTCAATGGATAAAAGGTCAATTACACCTCATTATTATTCACCTAGCATTCAGAGCAATTATGGAGTGATTCATAAAGACTTAGTGCAACCATAAGCTATTCAGAGGCAATCAAATTTCATTTTGAACGATCACACCGACATCTGGAAAGATTTGTTAGATGTTTTTCACTGGCAACGTTCTAAAGGGAATTTTCTTGAATCATGGATCAAGATCATCTTCTGCTCCTATTTTCATTGCAAACCCAACTATAGTAGAAATTAAGGACCACCACAGGCCAATTTTTAAATGGTATCCACATGTGGCTACCAAGGAAGATTTGGTTGGAGCATTTTCTCATGTCCCGGAGGGTGTGGTATATGTAGAAGATGTTAGGGCCTATATTCATTGTCGTATAGAGGACTTAGGAATTTTGGAGATCAAAGGGATGTATATGAATGAACTCATGGGAGAATCTGGTAAAATCAAACTGACATATAAACACATCGAACATCTAGGGCTTACTGATAATCTGGATATTCTAGAATTCAAGGATGAGATTACCAGATATGTACTAAGCAGAGTACATGGGTAGTTCATATGGCTGGACCGACCCTACAAAATCACCAAGGAAGCCATTTGGGTAATTACCAGTTTACCATGAACAAGGAAACATCCGAAAAAGAAGGTATCAAATGACATTGTAAGAAAGATCACTGATGCCACATCAGACAAGAGATCGATGAAGGTGAGCACTATCACCGACACTGACATCAAATTTGGCAATATGATCATAGGCTACAAGGTAACTCAGTCTAACTGACTGAATTCAGTTTCCAATTCATGTATTTTGGCTGCTTATAGAATGATGAGAGAAAATATCAAGTTAGATCTTTGTGACTAGATGCTTAAGGAGTTATTGATCAATTTAGGAAAGATTAAAGGTGAGAAGAAGGGAACCTTCCGGTATGGAAATCTGTTAGTATGCTTAATGTTATACTTTTTAAATGATACCCCTAGTTTTGGAAGGGAAGCAATGGGCTTTTGATATCTCGGTAGGAAGACAACTTAAGCAATCAATTGCTGCATTGGGAGGTCTTAGAGATGATAACGTATGGGGTTACTTCAAGGCTTTTCAGAAATCTATGAGGTCTAGAATAAGGATACCTAAGAAAATAATAGATAAATACTCTATCAATATTTGTTTCATGGTTAAGAAGGATGTGATTCTCATGGAGGCAGTCAAGCCTCGAAAGATTTGGATAGAGGAAATGGGATATGAGGTAGATGCATTAATTCTGGATGCATATGCAAAAATTCTACTTGATGCAGAGATAGATGAAATAGAAAAACCTTTTGGAATAGCACAACAAAAGACCTTTGAGGTTGAAATTGAGTTCAATCAGAAAAAGAGGGAAAAACAAGAAGGTAAGGCAAGTAAGTTTGTACAAAAAGTTTCTAAAGACATTAAGGCACTCATTGATGATGTCTTGGAGAAAGGGAGAAAGAGGAAGGATCCAGTAGTTCACATTGAACCTATGGCTGCAGACTCTGAGATTGATGATGAGACACCATTATCTTTCAAAAGGGTTGTGAGGAAGAAACCGGAAGAATCTAAAGTGGAACCAAAGAAACAACCAGTTAGGAAGGTTACCATCAAATTACCAACATAGAAGAAAGCACCCAAGGCTGCACCATTAGCTACATTTGGTACTATCAGAAGGAGGAAGAAGAGTGACATTGTTTTGGCACTAGAGACTGGTAATGTAACAATCATTCTACCTAAAACTTGTGTTGAAATTATTGATGAAATAACTAAGGATGGGATGATGAAAAATGTCAAGTCTTATTATGATACATTTGAAGATGATGAACAGAGAGAGATAGAGGAAGCAATTCTTCTAAACTTAGATATCTATAAGAAAGTATTAATTGAAATAGAAAATTCAATACTAATAGAGCTATACAACATGTTAGATGCTAGAAGGTTATTTGCGATGCAAGAAGAGAAACACATTAAAATGCAATAAATCTTATCTATATCTGTTGCTATAACTCCAGATGAAATGGAGAAGACAATGGAGGCTGCAGATAGGAAGGTTTTTAACAACAAACATAGAATAACTAGCCTGATGTTAGGAAGGATGAATGAGATAGTAAAGGAAATACAAAAGGATTGGATAAATTTTTTGGGAGAGCATAGAGGATTATTCACTTCATCGGAGACAAAAACAGACACTGTAGATACACCCATTGAAGGGAAAGGTAAATGAATTATGGGTACTCCACCCTTAGTTCTAAAGAATATCAAAATAGTGGAAGTTGAGCCACCGGTTAACACCAATGTACAAACAAATACACAAACACTGGTTAATGATGAGAACATTGTACAAGATACTAGCATTGAGGACACTTGTCCTCTAGATACTAATGTATAGGTTGAGGATATTGTTCCTATGGAGGAACTAACAGTTTTACAAATTGCACCAAGAGGCGAAGCCATCGGTGCATGTGAGGAGGTAATAAAGGATAAATCACCAGAGAAATCAAGGGAATTTGGTAGAGAACTAGTTGATGGCACATCATTATTGATAATTGACACTTCTCTAGTGGAAAAGAAAAACATCACAGAGATGAGTCCCACAAAATTGATGATGATGGTTGCTCATAAACTAATGAAGGAGGGAACCATAGACAAAGGGATTATAGATCAATCCATAACTATTTTGTATAGATTGGTCCCAGAATGTAAGATTAAGAATGAAGCAAGCCCTTTTGGCCAGCTTAAGATAATAACATAACACATATCTAAAGATTTTCAAACATTACAGCAGATCTCTAACAAGGTAGCACTTGAGAAATTCACTTTGGCTAAGAGAGTCACTTTTGATCAGGTCATTGACAGAGAGAAGAAAAAGATTGAGGATAAGTTAATTTTGAGAGAAAATTATTTGAAACAAGGTACCAATATATACAGGGTATGTTGCAATACAAAGATTCTTACAGGAAAAGTGGATGAAAAGATAAAAGAGGTATATGACAAAATTACTATTATAGCTAACTCTTTTGACGAACTAGTTTCACTGACAACATCTATTGATGGATAAATTTTGACTTTGGAGAATCATATTTATACTCTTGAAAATAAAGAGATAAGATCATTCAAAGAGTCAGAAATCTCATAGGTTTGGTGAGCCCAAGACTGGATTCACTTGGTGTACATAAGAGGGAATGCATGGATATGCTTGGTGTAGACACCTAAAATTGTCTAGTCTAATTAAATAAATATTTTATTTATTTAATTATCTAAGCTTAATTCTTCTATTAATTAAATAAATCTTTATTTATTTAATTAATTCATTTATCCTCTTCTAGCCTTATTTCTCATTTAAATAAATACATTTATTTATTTAAATTATCCTTTTCCTAAATTAAATAAATATCCTATTTATTTAATTATCCCACTTCCTCTATTAATTAAATAAATCTTTATTTATTTTATTAGTTCATTAAAATTTTCTACCCAAGACACATGTCATTCATCTCTTAATTCATACACTACCTACCCCTTTCATTATTTTATTATTTCTTTTACCTACCCTCTAATCATAACCGACCTCCTTTTACACCTCTCAATCTTATCCCTCCATTTCATATAGTGTCTTCTATATAAGGAGATGCTTCCTTCATTATCAACCCAAATCTCACTATGCATTCAACCCCCCACTAACTACTTGATCAATTGACTACTTGGCATATGCGATCCTACTTGCAACCACATTTCCGTTCTTTGTTGAGCTCTTGTGCACACATACAATCTAAGAGCAAATATATCAAGCAAGATCAATGGAGATAGGAAGAATGGAGATCCAAACCCTATTGGACATGTGATGGTATAATCTTTGTGATTTCGTTTGATTTGCATTGTCTTAGGTAATCTTCATATGTTATGGTGGATCTTTGTTGTTGTTAGGCTAGGGTTTTGTGGTTGAATCTATTTAGCCTTTCAATATTGTTATTGTTGTTATCCATTTTCACCATATACACTTGGTAAGCCCACATCGACAAAGGTTAATGAGAAATAATCACTTGCATATTCACTGAGTGGACTTGTATCTATTTCTGGCACATTCAAAACCGGCTGGGATATATATGTGGAGTTATTAGAGAAAGCTTACTTGGAAATCTTGAAACTGGTCAAACTCCGGTAAGACATTTTTGGAGGTATTTTGTGTACAATTATCATTCTTTGATAGTTTTTTGGGCATTTATGTCAAAGGGGGAGTAGTATACATGTGAAAAGGATTACATACATTAGGGGGAGTTACAGAGTTTTTGGAAATTTGAAATATTGGAGCATTTTGCATATTCAGCTCAGGGAAGCAGGGCAGGATGAAATCGGTAGTTGAAACTATGACCAATTTTCACATGAGTGTTGCCATCAATGCCAAAGGGGGAGATTGTTGGAAATTGACACTCTACCGGTTAGGTTTCATTATGTTGTCATTGATGGAAATATATTTTGGGTTCAGGCTTCATATGGTGTATCGACAGGCACTTCACAGACTCTACACCGACACTGGCGCATGATAGAATATTTATTTAGTCACCAGAAATAAGGCCAACATGATATGGTAAAGAATATCGGTATTGGAGGCCGACACCTCTTGGATCTGACATTGGCAGCTTGTTTTAATGCTTATTCATTTATGTCATATGGCCGATATGAAATATGATATTGTATATATCCTTGTAAGCCGACATAAGGCATAAATTTGTATAGGGTATATAGGGGAGATTGATTAGATCATTTTGATATATATATATGTGGATAGATAAGGTTATGAATGTAATATAATGTAAATTATGTCAGAGAGACTATGTATGTAAGGAATTCATTGTAAGGTTTATTCTGGTATTGAGGTTTAGGGTTATAACCAAAACAGACAGAGCTTGAATCATAATTGTTTTCTGGCATAGGAGATGCTATACTAAGCAGTTCACTATTCTCCAGAATATTGTTTAGATTTTTATGTAGTCAATGAGGCTCCTTTTGTGATGAGTAGTGTGCTCTAGGCTATAAGCCTTCCTGCAAGTGCAAGCCCCTCATATGTTCTAACATCTCTTCATATGGCTAGTGAATTGATATTGTGGGTCACAAATCCCATCGTGGTTTTTCCTCATTGAGGTTTTCCACATATAAATTTGTGTGTTATGAGTCTCATTTATGTGTTTGTCTTATTGGTTGTATTACCTCTTTAAATTCTATTTATACAAGTATACCAGTTGGTGTATGTATGTTTTGCTAAGGCTAAAATCTTATATTCCATTATAACACTAATTCACCCCCCCTCTCAGTGTTATTGGTCTCCAACAAAACATACCATGGTGGTTTGTATCTAGGGTTTCATGGATAAACCACTACAATGCTATCGATGCCCAACTCTCAAAAAATGAGCTTTTTTATGCATAGTAATAAAAAAAGAAGATACTTTTGTTTGAGTGACTTATCTTGTGCCATAAAAATGATAATATCATTTTGACATCACAAAGGTATATTAAAAAAATGCTGACAAAGATTTAATCACCAATATGCCATGTGAATTACTTAATGCCTTCAAAGCCAAGGACTTATGTCTTTGCTAATGATATTGTCCCCCAAGCAATGGCCATTTAACCAAGTATGCCAATTCGTTCTTTTTACATGGTATGGTCAAACTATTTGCACATGCTTGTTATGAGTTTTTCAATCTCATACACAATATTAAAAATATGATCACCTTTAATAACTATGATAACAAATATGACATGATCATAGAATCAAACCTTAGTTTTTTCCACTGAGGAGATTATAGTCAAATGTTTTGAGGTGGACACAAAATACCTTCAAGCTCTCATTATTTGACATCTATATACCTCATAGACATTAGAGTACTAATAACTTATAGTCTTGCTTTAACAAGCCATTAATATATTATCATGAAACATTGATAATGTATCAATATCTTGTTAAATAAAAAACATGAGTCATTAACAACTAATGCAGAATAAGATACATAAAGCATCAAACAACAAGACTTGTCCACTAAAGAATTCAATGACAATATGAGAGAGAACCAAATAGCACTGGCCAAAGTTCTGAGAAAACCTTTAATACGTTATAATTCTCCCTGTTATAAACCAAACATAATGTCTTATCATGACATAAATTCCAAAATTAATGTCAAAGGGGTCAACAGTAATTTTAGGTGTTCCCTTTATATTTTAATTATCCTAATTTATCATAAGTCCTACCCCATTTTATATCTCAAGACATGTTTCCCTCATCTAAATATCATATATGGTTGCACAAACATAATTATGACATTAAAACCCTATTATCTCAAGGTTAGTATGTTATTGTGTCATTAAAACCCTCTTATGACATTAGAAACCTATTAGAACCCTAGTATTGTTTCACACAAGTTTTGCATTACCCTCCTCTCAAGGTTAGTGTAGGAAGTTGTTCCAATACTTAACTTCCTTACACTAAGATATTTGCTCCACATTTCTTCTATATTTTGCATCTATTCATGTAGTTTGGATATTTTGTTAAGTAGTTCTTAGAGATGCTAGATTCAAGATTTGGTGCCCTAGATTGGAATGCTAAGGAAGTTGCATTCACAAGTGTGTGATTATGTTTGATACTATGTCCATGTGAAATTCATTCTTTCCATGTCTCTTATTTATAATTTCTAGTGTTGTGGTTCTGGGGATAAGTTGATAATATCCTTAGATTCATTATATTCATTTTCCATGAGTTCTTGGGCTTTGAAAGCATGGTTTCAAAGTTTTATGGTGTTTACTCTAGGTTTGGCTGACCTTAGGTGTTTACAATTGACATTATTTCTTTTATGATTATAGATTTTTGTATAGCATGTATGATGTTTATTTTGGTCTCAGCTAAGATGTGTTGTAGTCCACTTTACATTTTTTTCCACCATAGGAATGTTAAGTTCCAACCTAATTTGAATTGTGTTCAGTTAAGATGCTTAGCTAACCTTGGGAGATTTTTTATATGTGAGGATGATATAAATAAAGGATAATTTTTTGAGGACAACGTGTGATGGGTGTTGTGTGTGAAATGTGATATGGAAAGGAAGTGATTCATGGAATATATGCATGTGATTAAGGTTTATGAAAGAAGATCTATCTCCCTAATTGTTTGATAAGTATTGTTTGAGTTGGTGAAAAGTGTTGAGTAGTGTGTAATTTCATGTGTCGGCTACTGTAAGTAGTGAGCCAAAGGCATTGATGATCTTACAGATGTAGAGGTGTATGAGTGGTGGATTCTTTCCCTTTTATTCTTCTTAATTTTGGTAGTGAACCTTTATTTCTTTCTTTCGGGTAGTGAGCCCTTTGGAAATGAGCCTCTAGTAGTGAGATTTTCTTTGTAAAAATCACCTTGACTAGTGTTAGCCTAATAGGTGTTCATATATTGATAATAGCATTATGTCATTTTTTCCTTAATAGAGTTTTCCACATCAAATTTGGTGTTTCATTGTGTATGATGTGTTTTTATTTTCATGTTCTTCCATGCTCATATCTTTCTATGGATTAAGTGATAAAGTTAAGGTATCATGGATCTAATTTAAGGAAAGGATTTTAGAGTGGTGTGTAATACTGCTTCATCTCCCCTCTCAGTTGTCTTGTGGGTAAGATAATTCAACATGCATACGTAACAACAGTTGGAAGGAGTGAAAAAGGAAGTCACCTATGTTATATACAAATGGTTTTATCTTGAATAGGTTATTTTTTTCCAACACTTTGTCAATTGTTTGAATAGACAATTCCTTGTTAACCAGATTCTATATGATATTTTCTACTAATTTTTGTTAATTTTATATTCCCTTTCATCTTGTGCATAATGCAACAACAACTCAATGATAAACAACACAAGATAGCAATATCTCCCCCTTCCAATTTATGCAATTCTATGCTCTAGATGCTCTATGCGTCATGCTCCACGTAGGCAACTTGTAAATCAGACACACTGAAGACAATATAGAACTTACAAATTTGATGCAATAAACAAAAAGTAAGGTGATAGGACCTAAAATTATGTTTTGCAAAATTTTGGTCCCTGGGTAAATTTTGGTTTTTCTGGATTTATCTTGCTCGATCTCGAAGTTTCAAGGTTTAGGGTTTTAGGGGTTGTGAATTCTGATTAAGTATTGCAAAAGAAAAACCCTAAGCCTGTTATTTTTCGTCGTTACCTTTTTTTCACTTAAGCCAAGGGTTAGTTACCGTTGGTAGGGTCATTGTATTTCCTAAGCGTTAAGTTGTGTTCGACTAGTCCCTCTATGGTTTTTCGTAAGTTGGAGAAAATATTTACCTATGGTCGGTCCCTTTTAATATTTATGCCTACGCTTATAAATTTTCCTAAGTCTAATATTTTAAATATTTCGACTGGTGGATAAAGGTAGGATAAATCTGATGGTATGCGCTTCCCTCTGGTTGAAGGTGCAAGGAAGATAAAGACTGTGGCATCACAAGATGATCCCATGTGTCCTCAGTAGAGAAGGGTGAGCCTATGGTTTGACCCTTCAAACCTTTGACGTTACCAGTTCCCAGCAGGTAAAACTTGAGTTACTAAGGATCTTTATTTTTGCACATGCTTATATTGAACGATGATGTTTTAATCCTGGTCCAAGAAGTGCTCGAGAGTTAGTGGCCATTGTTAAGTGATCGCTGCAGTTGGAAAGTAAACAAAGAGAAGATCCAATGGTTTTCATAACCCCGTGATCAAGACATGCAAGGAGATTATGGACCGCAACATCATGAGATGATGCCACATGTCCAAGGTCGGCCAAGGAAAGCCGATGGCGGGGTCACTAAAAGTTGAGAAATAAGAGATGAGTTGGATATTCTACATCATGCTAAGGGTGGACCCACTTGCCACATTGGAGGGTCAATGTCAGATTGACTAGTTTGGTCCGTGAGATTTGCCAGCGTGAAAGATGATCGACGGTTGGGTTTTAAACTTTTCAAATGCAAGTTATAGCAATTATTTTGCTCACACGATTAATAATGGTGGATGAGACATTGGAATTTCATTCCAAGTGATAATAAAAGAACTCTCAAAGCTATTTTTGATTCATAAAGAGATTCATAGTGTTTCAGAGGACATCCTCGCGGTTGAAGAAGATTGGGACAATTTATTGCAACACAGAATTGCTATTCCCCTCGTTTAATCAAAGCAGTAAGTTCATCTGAGATTTTTCATCTATTTTGAAGAAATTGATGTTGTAAATTATTCACAAAATTGTAGGAAAAGAATTTCAATTGTTCTAGGGTTAGAAGTTAAATAGAGAAAGGTGAAATTTTCTTGAACTACTATTTTAATTCAAATATTGTGTTAGCCCTATTCTTTTCCTTCCCAATTTGCAGTTGTAGTAGAAAACCCTAGTTCAAAAGATGGATCCCTCATGAAAACATTCAGGGTAGACTAAATACTTGAAGAGGAATCTTTATGATGATTTCTTGGACCAATTGAAGCCCTCGATAAATGATAGATACCAATGGCAGAAATTTGTGTTGGCATTATGTGAACCTACATGAGCCTTATGTAAACTGGCATGAAGACATAATGATATTGTATGTTGTCATTGATGTCAATATGAGACATGGTAAGAACCGTCACATGTGATAGGTGAAGAGAGAAGAACCGGCATATGTATGAACTGATTTATATGCCAAAGTGAAGTGGCACATTTGTTCAAGGTGAACCGGTATGTAGTAACGTGAACCGGCACATGGAAGCACTGTATGGTTACCGGGTTGTAGGTAGCTTCCACTTTAGGGTTTCCGGTTGGAGCAACTCAAGTGACTCAATCAGTAATCTTTGTGTGATGAGTTAGCAGTATGATGGAGGATAGATCATGTTGCCATGTAAGCTCTATGCATGTGAAGGATCTTGCATGAAGAAGACTATTCCTATCCACCTCGGGAAAGTGCAAAGTCTGTCAAATGGTGATAATGCATGATGGGTTATCAGCCACCATGAAAACGGTGGATAATGGATGATGGAGAATGTCTTGAAATCGATTCAAGATTGTTGCATTTAATGTAGTATGATTCAATGGTCAGGATCGAACCATTTGAATTGCTTAGCCTAACAGGTTTAGGGTTTAGGGTTTTTGCTACTGACCTGTATGTTTCCTATAAGGTCGATGTTGGGCTTCTATCTGAGGTTGTTGGCAAAAGTTGTGAGTGTGTATCCAGGGAAGTGATACGTGATTCTTGCCAGACCAAAGGAGAGAAGAGATATCTGCAAAGTGAATGTGCAGAAGGTGAAGAGGAGCCAAAACGGATCTGCATTAGCATTGAGTGTTGTCAATAGATCATTGTAATACCTGTTGATCTCTAGCCACTTCAACAATTGTAAAATCCCCTAACAGGGTAGCCTTAACTGGCTTGATTCAAAATCCCTTAAATCGGGTGGTCTTAACCGGCTTGTTTCAAATCCCTTAACTGGGTAACTCGAAGCTAATGAGTTCTGAGAAGCTAGAGAATCTTAGGAGATCCTTTCAGCTATTGAGTTCTTAAAATCCTCTAACAAGGTGACCCTACCAGGTTTAAGCCTTAACCGGGTATCCCTTAACCGAGTGATCCCTAACAGGATCAGTTCCTACCAGAACCTATTGTAATGTTCTTAACTAGACAAGGCTCCTAACAGAGCAGACTTCTAAAGAGTTCAAAAAGTAGCTTGTGGGTATTCATCCCCACTGTGGTTTTTCCTAGTTGGGTTTCCACATGAAAAATATGTGTGTCATGTGAAATGCTTTTTTCTTGTGATGCTTTATTTTATCTGTTATGCACATGAAGGTTCTATATTTTATGCCTGTCTATAAAACATATTGAACTCACTGTTGTGAAGATTTGATGGTTAAGTCTACTGGTTCATGCATGTGAATATTATGATAATGTGTTATTGAGCTAAGAGAAAAGCTTATTGGGTGACCGGTTCATGACCGATTGAGCTATACTGGATGTTACCGGTCACACTCTGTTTTACTGGTATCTCTATTTGTTAGTCATTCAGAGTGTTTGCTGTCAAACTGGTTTTGGACTGTATTTGTGTTTGTATTGATTCACCCCCCCCTCTCAGTACTGGTTTGGTACTAGTGGTTCATCATTGAGTTATCAATTTGTTCATGGAAAAACCCTAGGAGAAGGGTTAACTGATAAAGCATACCGCTTGGTGGATGCTAGGATACCAATAACCCGGTTAGAGATGTTCAAATTATGGTATGGACAAAGAAACTTACATTCCCCACTCTCAAGTCCCTAGAGATATTATTTGGGTAAATTAGTGGTGTCGAGTGTGTTCATGGATGTTGACCCTCTTAAGGTTGTTGCAAATAGATATGACCCTGTCTCTAGGGTTATAAGGGGAAATAAAGGAGAAACTCTGATGACAATCAAAAGAGAATAATTCTAGGAGATTTTTGACTTATATGAACCATCTGCTAACCTGGCGAAAGTATATTTGAATGAGTTAAAGGTAGAGTATTATAAAATGAAGGATTTCATTAGAAGTAATTTTCTTCCAATGTATCTGGCTAGAGCAGGAGATACAACATATTACATTGGCCCTAGTTCAGAGGAGTCATTCCCTATTAGTTCTTTTGATCCTTATTTTCAGGCTACCTTTTTCTCTCTGTGTCAGATATTGAGTTTCAATCCAATTGCAATTTTGCCACCTGATTTCATCTATATGGCCATGCAAATTCAACATCCAGATTATACAGTGGTTTTTGACTTTGTCCCATACCTTGAAGATAAGATTCATGAGGGGTTACAAGATATTAAAAATGAAGTGGTTGGTGCTAAATTATACTAGTATTCCTTTCTCATGCACATGTTCTTGTATATGAATGCAGATTACTTTGTAGGTACTATGAACCTCAAGAGGATAATTGACAATAAGGAAATTCCAGTGCAACTTTGGAGCATAGATATGTCTTGGGATAGATAGGAGGCTATTTTTGTGAGATTTGATAACATCTTTGCTTCTAAGTTGAGAAAAAGGTTGACAATGAACCCACTAAGGATCCCCAAGGAGCTACATGATTTTGTAAGGCGTAAATAGAGGTTGCCACTTGTGAGGATTGAGCACAATTGGGGGGATTTCATCCATTATCCTATTAGCACTGTTATTAGAATCTATTGTTTTTCTGGTCAGCCACATGTATTGCCTTTTAATGTTCCTTTGAGAATGGGTTTGCTAAAGTAATGTAGAAGATAGAGTGTATTCATGATAAGGAATTAAAGGGAAAAGGCAAAGGAACAATTTTCCCTGATTTTACTATCATCCCATATTTTGTGATTCTGAAAGGAGGATGTGAGAATTTTGACAAGTTCTTTGCACCATATCATTTAGGGGTGAGCATAGCTAGACACAATGACCCAAAGGGGTGTTACAACATTTTCAAGACAAGAATAAAAGTTCTATATCCTCATGAGCATAAATTTCCTGAGGATATAATTAGAAATGAGTTTGATTCCATGACTTTGGAGTGGAGGAAAGAGAAATGGATAATTTTTAGGAAGTTATGGGCTGTAATTCAGAAAATGGATCCAAGCTATGATCCAACAAAATATTTTACTTCATTTTGTGCTAAACTCGATTTTGTTATGAGCAATTTTGATGAGTTGAAGCTTGCATTGAAGGAGAAGAAGGCCAAACTTGAATAAGTTCATGGCCAACAAGTTGAAAGAAGATATGTACATCATCCAACACCCATCACTGTGGAGGAATCAGTTTTGATTCATCAAATGGGGATGCAACAGTGAATATAATGACCTCCTTTGCCTGAAAGAACAAATGGCATGATAGAAAAGAGACCTATTTATGAGTCTTCTCAAAAGAGAGCAAGAGAAGAAACAAGTGATGAAGAAGAGAGCAACAATGATAGTGGAGGGTTAGTGAGGAGAAAAGGTAAAAGGATAATGAGGATAAAGCCTTCCCAAAGATGCAAATCAAGCCTTTTAAAGGAGTCAAGATCATTGATCTTGAAGACTAAGATAGAATTCCTTCACCACCACCTATTTCCTTGTCACCCGTAAGGCAGGATGAAGAACAAATGGAGGAAGATACGTTTGTAGCAACCGTTGTAGAAATGCAAATTGGTATTTCCTCTTTTGCCCCCTAATTTGGAGTTGGGCCTCATTCCTTTGGATATTCAGGGTAAAGCTTTTAGGGATGCAAGGAAGGAGGCATGTGATAATTTTCTTGAAGATGATACTTTTGTGAGAAGACCGACCTTTTTACAATTAGTATGGAAGATGAAAATTGAAGAATACAAAAGTAGAAGTGCTGACAAAAATGCCCAAAGGCCAGATAGGTTTGATTAAGAAAACTAGAAAGAGGTCAAGAATGAAATGATGGAAGAATTCAAGAGAATCACTGCAGACGAGTGCAGGATGATTATAAGTTAGGATGGTGGCCTTTGATGCTAGTAGGAAATCAAAAGGCCATGAATTTAGTTCAGAGGAGGAAGCAAGGTTGTCATTGAAAGGATCAGATTTTGTCGATGATTATGCAACCTTGGCAATATGGGCATTAGAGGAAGGACCTAAAAAGCCTAACATTAGTGACTTAAACCCCAACTTAAGAGGAGGCCTTATTGTAAAAAGAGCATCTGACACATCAAGTGTGGAGGCTACAAAGTTGAATTTTGATATTGCTAAATTAGCTCATGATACTTCAAAATGAGAAGCTTTGGAAAAGGCAGAGTTAATGAGAAAATTTGACAAGATTTTCAATTATTACAATGTAGCTCAATAGAGGTGTGTGGAGTTGCAAATGAGAGTGCAACTCCTTGAGCAAGGACAGATAAAGGTTTCCTCCTCTACACTTACAAGGACATCAACGCCATCAACATCTAGGTCATCACCTGTTGTCCATGAAGAAGAAGCAGTTTAACCTAACATCAATGTTAGTATCCTCAGTATATCATTAGTCCCATATGATGCTAATGAGCCTGAAGCCACTAGATCTACTGATCCAATTGAATCTCAAATTTTGGAGAATATTGTTGAATTAGAAAATAAGTTGAAAGAATCAAAAGATCAATCAGTCAGGCAGTAAAAGGAAATAGTTAGCTCAGTGCTAACTCATTTAAATGAAAAGGTTGATAGTAGACTCAATAGCATTCATGCCTTGTGTTCTTTATTATTTAATGCTATTCAAAAATTTGATGATGATAAAGAAGTGGAAATCCCTTTGTTCACAAAATGGTTGCAAAAGGGAAATGAGCTCAAAATAATATCTATGGCTTCTAAGTATCATGCTGAAAGGCCACATGCACTCCAACCAACATATTTGTTGGTAAAATCAATGCAAGAAGCTCAAACTTTGCTAGGAAAATATAGAAAGAAAGGTGAGGGAACTGATGAGAAATTTTAGTGAGTTGAATGAAACTCTTTTGCCAGATATTGAGGATGAAGATGGGATAGTCAAGCCTCTACAATTCTGGAAGGAGGAGGCAGAAAGAGTCATCAGTAGCCAACTAGAGTTAATGTGTGAAGGGTTGAACATGGATATGCTGGAGGATAGCATGGAAAAAATAATTGCCACGGGGTCATTTTTTGAATCTTTTGAAAGAGAGGGAAATCAAGTAGTCGTTAAATACAATCCATACAGAGATAAAGTTGATGAAGTCATGAGTTTAGAATGGCCATCTAATTAAGAGTACAATGGATGGAGTAGGATGTATTTGAGTGATAAATAAAGGTTGTAAACAATTTGGTATAACTATTTTTTGTCTTCTAGTGCCAGATATCTTTTGAACCAGAACAACAACGATGGTGGTAAAATTCATCATGAGTTTTAGAGAAGCGGTCATAGATTTTGATCTTGAATGAACGAAATCAAGGATGAAATATTTTTGTAACAAAATACAGTTGCATATGATCATTTTGAGGTGACAGGTGTCTCCTCTGGCCTGAAGCTTATTAGCTCCCTCATTTTCAATAAAAAGGAATTCAAGGCTATGAGACAGGGTTCCAATTTTGGTCCCTTGAGTGTTCTGAATTTCGGGTTCCAATAGCAAAGTCTAGGTGAAATAAGCAAATTGTAAAGTCGTTTGTAGAGAAAATAGAAAGAGTCTTGTCTCTGGTTTTTCGGAGGTTCTTGAAGGAGTTAAGTGTAAATTGTATTTTGATAGAGACAACTGAATTATTCAATAGAAATATAATTTAAATCTATTTATCTTTAGTGTATTATTCTACCATATTTTGAATGAATAACATCAAGTGTTTTCTCATTCATTGCACTATTGTGGTGTATGTATTTAATTTTAATTCTTTGGTATAAGGGGCCAATTAAATGATTGAGTAGAATTGTAGAGTGGTAGGGATATTGTAGGGATTTTGATAAGTAGTTTTGGGTTGGGGTTGCAAATGTGGTGTATTGCAAGGAAATACTATCTTAGATCTATATGTTGTTAGATAAATTATGTCAAAATTCATGTTATGTAGTATGAATTCATGTACCCAATGGAGTAAGGCACTGATTATAGCTTGCAACTATCTTAGTGTCGATTTTCTATTCGAAATCACTAGCAAGTTGCTATAATTTGTTGAATATTAGAATATTTTTGTTTTTATGTACATTTCTAAGTGCACATAATCATCTCATGCTCCAAATTGGTTGAGGATCATTGAGGAATTTTCCATTCTTGAGCATTATCCCTTTCTGTCAAGCCTTTACATGAGTTTATCTACTTTGTGTTATTCATAATTTGTGAGTATGGCGTAGAGATCACAAATTGGCAAAGGGATCACCCTCCCGGGTCTTGTAGAGCCCAAAGTGCAGAAGGATTTGCAGATCCTTGTCAAAGTTGGTCCAAGTCTGAAGGATATTGATAGTTGGAAGTGGCTTTCCATAGGTATTTTGAGGAATCAACTTGGTTTCTGCCTCCCGAAGTGTAAACCCATTTTATTTGGCACCAACATAAGGAACAATAGAAGCTAGTAAATGTCAAGAAGGTAATGATGATAAAAAGGATGAAAATTGTATTGAATTTAATCCCATATTGTTGATATCATCTATTTGTTCTCATTCATAAATTTAACTAACTCATGTTATTACCAATATCAATTAACAACCACTTTTGGATAAATCATTCTACTACAATATTAAATTCTTGTAAGTGTATTCAAATAAATCTAATTTTTTGTTCTGAAGGGTCCAACATGTTTTTCAAGTTTCCTTGCTTGTACCTTAAATCTATATATAAATGATTATTTATACAAGAAAGGAAACTTCAAAAATATGTTGAAAGTTAATGGTTGATCTTTTATCTCTTTGATCTATAAATAAATTGATTATTACTTCTATATCATCATTAACATTTTTAGTTGGGTTCTAGTTTTGGCTTTGGCTAGTTGGTTTTATTCCACGAGCATTACTGGCTCTAACCATTGTAACTATAAAAGGAAAAGGAATTACATAATTAAATCATATTATTGTAAGTGTATTCAAATAAATCTAATTTTCTCTTCTAGAGAGTCCAACATGTTTTCCATGTTTCCTTGCTTCTCCCTTAAATTCTTTATAGTTTATTCTAAATCAATGATCTTATCTCTTTAATTGGTTATTGCTTCTATACTGGATCATTAACATTTTCTATTGGGTTCTGATTTTGGCTTTAGGAAATTTGTTTCCTTCCATGAGTGTTACTAGTCCTAACCAATTTAACTCTTAAGAGAAAAGGAAATACATAATTAAAATTTTAAAGTAACCATGTTTTAAAAAGTGCAAGCATTTTCTAAATTAACAAAGTATCTTTATTAACAAATGTCCAATATTCTTGGCATACATTTAAATATTAGTACAAATTACAAGATTTTGAATCCTACTGTAATCCTAGTTCTTCTTTAGGTTCTTTTTTAGAACTTAGAGCTACAGATTCACCCATTGGGTGAACTTGAGAGTAATGATCTAATACTTTTTTATTGATTGTTGGGGTATTTCTTCAACATACAAAAGGATAAAATCACATATTGTTTAGGGTTTTCCTTTTTTGGGGCTGTTGTACTGACTTATTTTTATTAGATTTTTTTGTTTATTTTGTTTTATCTTTCTTAATATTAAAGCTAGGATTTGTGAATTAGAAAATTTTGAAAGTTTTGAAGAACACAAATGATCACTAAGAGGGCGATGAATTAGTGCTAATCAGAAATTTAAAAATTTAAATAAAATTGTGTCAACTCTAAAAACAAACAAATTATGCAAACAAGAGGCATACCACATAACACATAGATATACGAGGAAAAACTACAATGGTGAAAAACATCGGTGAGAAATGTTGCTGGTGTCTACTGCTACAATCCAATATCACAATGGTAAACTAATTATAATATATTTTAGGGAACCAACCCCTATAGTTTATGAGCACCAACCCCTGTAGTTTATGAGCACCAACCCCTGCAGTTTATGATCACCAACCCAAAGGACACCAACCCCTAATTTTATGAGCACCTACTCAAAGGAGCACCTACCCCTACTTTGTGCACCCACTCAGAGATTTACAATGATTCAATAACCAATTTGATACCATAGAATCCTTTTTCCAAATGAGTTTTATAACACCTTACTGATTTCCAGCTGCTTGCTCATGGTATGTTATGCACGTTTTGCTACTATGCTATGTTGTTGTTCTGATTTCTCTTTTCTTGTATACATCTTCCCTTTTCCAGTTCTAACTTCTTCACCTCTTTTCTATATCTTTCTGCCTTGTCTACTCTGGCTTCTTAATCCTCTATTTTTTTACTCTCTACATCGATCTTTGGATGATGCTTATTTTCTCTTAATCTTTTGAATACTTTACCAGCAATATTTCATCGTGTTATTGACACCCGCAAAATACATTTTTCTGCAACCCCCTTTTTTAACTCTTTGTTCGCTACTATATTTTTGTAGAGCTTCTATCTATTCACTCCTCCAACACCCTCACTCATCAATATTTTCAACTTCCAAAAATAACTTCACTTCATGGCAATCTGAATATAGCCAAATTTCTCCCTCCAAGAAAAATGAAAAAATTAATCTTCTCAGCCTCTGAGAAATCCGATCTGCCTATTGATTTTATCCTCTGAACATTCTATCAAATAACTAGCCATCAATACTAAATGATCCCCTTAGAATCCTTCTCAAATCAGATTGTATCTTTGAGCATCGATTACTATTTTTAGTAATCTTATATTTTGTATTCCATTCAAATATTTTCATATCATTTTGGAGCTCCTCCACCTTCTGCCGTATATGTCTATATTAAATGTTAGTGTCTCTTCATCTCTATCTAAGAGTACGACAATCTTTGCAATTAGATTTCATATTTCATGCAACCCCCCATTCGAAAAAGAAAATCACCAACTCCATACTTGCTCAATATTTTTTTCATATCTTGTTTTTGTTCTGATTGAAAGATTTTCTTTTGATATGTGTGCTCTTGGCTTCAAAAATCAATCAAACATTTTTCTTACAAAGAATCCACATGTCACTCTTCCACTTGATGAATGGCGGGACCCATTTACATCATCATCTGCACACAAAAATTCCATGTGTGAAGAAAATCCATGTTGGATTTGTGGGCTGCATTGATGTGTTCCGCAGGTCATATAACATATGTGTTATACGTGTTGTGAAATAACCCAAACCTTCCTTCATGCCGGCTAGCCGGATGGCGCGCTTTCTATTGATTTCATTACCACGCATCACTTTGTTGAAGGCCTTATAACCCATGTGGGATGGTAGGGCACCTCTATCGTTCTTAACATTCTTACCCCATGTGATCATCACCTTTCTCCTTTCCATACTATGGGATGGTGGAGAACATCATTTTCCTTGCATAAATGTTATAGCGCAAGGTTATCTTGCATATGTATAACATGTCATGGGATAGTGGGGTTACATACCCTGTTGTGTTATTGACTTCTTCATCATAGTTTAATGACTATCCCGTAGAGTTTTTTTCTAATAGTGCTTACAAAATTTCAGAACACCCCCTAAGACAAGCATGAGATTCAAGGATAATAAGTATAAAATAATATACTCCACCTAAACTAGAAACTACATAGAAATATTTTAAGTGTTGAAGGAAGGTGGAACAACACCCAATTTTTGTCTCAAATATTCATAGTTGTCTTTTGGCAGTAGCTTAGTGAAAATATCAACTACTTGTCCACCAATGCATGCATATTCAACTTTTACCTCTCTCTTTGCAACCTTTTCCTTGAGAAAATGATACTTGATGGCAATGTTCTTTGTCCTCGAATGCATGACAGGGTTTGATATATTTATAGCACTTGAACTGTAGCACATGATAGAGATGGGATTTGAAAACTCTACGTGAATGTCTTTTAGGGTTTTCTTCATCCATAATACTTGTGAGCAACATGTGGTAGCTGCAATGTATTTAACTTCATTAGTTGATAATGAGACTAACTCTTGTTTCTTGTTGTGCCATGAAACTAATCTATCTCCCAAAAAGAAACCTTCACCACAGGTGTTCTTCCTATCATATAATCAACCTACCCAGTCTGTTGGCAACAACAATGAAGGAAAACTGAGAGGTGGGGGTGAATTAGTTTTCACCAGATTAACAAACTTAATCACAAATGCAAATTTGATAAATGGCAACAACAACAAAGATAAGAAGAACAACACACGACACCAATATTTTGACATGGAAAACCTGGTTAAGGGAAAAACCATGGTGGGAACCTACCCACAATAAGATGATACTTTGCAGTAGTATGTGAATATATTACAATGGGGAATGCACCAGCATTCAAGCATACTGCCTAGAGCTTGCAGATCAAGATACAATAACCTAGAAGGATACAACCCTTAGGGAAGGCTCACTACCTTACAAGGAAGTCTCGCTAACTTACAATATGATCGGACAACAATCTGGAATCAAATCAACTGCAATAACAAAATCTACTAATGCCTGATGATAGTTCTAGTTAAGAACATATGTTTTCTTTGCAACACCAATCTCTACTCAATACACCACACCAAAATATGAATCCTTTTTTGCACATACATCACTCTCTAATAATGCAAACACAACCTTGATACCTCAAATACATGACTGTAACACCTATTTATACATGGTCAGCTAAACCCTCAACTCATAATTACAAAATTACATCACACAATACAAATAATGACCACCGAACTAATATAATGATATTAATGACATAACGTGGACCTAAATCAAATCTCCAAATATGCAACACCACCGAAAATCTTGCCAAGATCAATCGCAACACGCTACACCACTGGGAATATCGCATAATATGAAGAACATCATTGGTTCAACAAAATCACCAAGAACTCGGACAATGATCAATGAAGATCATCAAGACAAATAGGAAATAATTAGGAAACACTAGAAATCACGTTAGAATCATCAGTAACAACTGTACCAACACTAATTATCAAATCTTCATCAATCAACATCTGAACTTCAAGAACACTCAAATAGTAGCAATTGTCATGAAGAAAGATAAGATGTGGAGCATAAAATCATGAACCATATGAAATTAAGATACACAAGACCATCCCAAACAATATCCCAAAAAAATAGCTCAAGATCTGATCACACCGGAATATACCAGAGGAAATACTGAAATCTGCAAAGCATTGATTAAAAAAGCAAACTGCAAACCAGATCATATGATATGATCAATTAAGCTTTCTAAATCACCAAAACCAATACAAAAAGATATAATGATACTAGAAATACTCTATACAACAAACCATGATCCCAATAAATCAATCTACAGTCACCGAAACAATGAATCACGTGAATATGTGGACATCAATGACAACAACATAGCCTAGCAGCAACAATGTCCAACAATCTCCCCCTTTGGCATTGATGGCAACATATGAATGTTGAAAACAATTAATTCAAAGAAATAAAACATCTCCAACAAACTCATCCTAATATCAAGAAGATAGAACAATTTTTCACATGCTTTTCTCCCCCTTTGACATCAATTACAAAGATGCTCAAAGAAGAAAACCAAACTTACTCTCCCCTTAGATAATCAAATCATGATTCTCTTCCCCATAAACACACCGACTACTTCAGAAAAGTAGCATCATCAACTCATCAATCTAGACAAAATGATAAGACTGTGAAGTTCACCGGATTGCTGCAAATCAATGCATCTAGTTCTCATCAGGAGGGGTAGATACCCCTAAGTTATCTCTCAAATAGACAAATGTATGTGCAGGTAAAGGTAGTAAAAAAATCAGCAATTTGTTCCTTTGTAGACACATACTATAGCTTTACTCCCTCTTCACTGAATTTCTCTCTCAAGAAATGATACTTGATTGACACATTTTTAGTCTTTGAATGTTGTACCAAGTTCTTTGGCATATTAATAGCACTAGAATTGTCACAATATATGACAATAGGATAATCATAGATAACTTTTATATCCTTCAACATGTGATTCATCCAAATTACCTGAGTGCAGTTACTAGCAACATCAATGTACTCAGCTTCAATAGTAGATAAGGACACTAAATCTTGTTTCTTACTAGTCCATGAAACCAATTTCCTACCCAAAAAGAAAGCACCATCGAAGGTACTCTTTTGTGTATGAACATCACCAGCCCAATCAGCATTAGTGTAAGCACATAACATGGAATCATCATTCCTCGGATACCACAAACCATAATCCACTATTCCTTTCAAGTATATGAATATCCTCTTTACAGTAGTGACATGACTCTCTTTTTGATCATCTTGATATCTAGCAGCCATGCACACAACATGCATAATGTCTAGTCTAGTTTGTGTAAGATATAGTAGTCCACCAACCATAGATCTATACAAAGTCTGATTAGCTTTCAGAGATTCATCATTTTTAGATAATTTTCAGCTAGTCACCACAGGTGTTCCAACCGGTTTGGAGTCATCTAACTCAAACTTCTTTAGCAATTCCTTCACATATTTAGTTTGAGATATAAAAATACCTTTTCTAGTTTGTGAAATATACAAACCTAAGAAAAAATGCATCTCTCCTATCATAGACATCTCCACTGGAAACAATAACATTCGGATTAACAGTCTCTATCGGATCATAAAAGTATTTCAATTCTTCAGTCTGAATAGGCGTTAGAACAACATGTTGACCATCATCATATCCTTATGCTCTGATCTCTTTTCCATATTTCTCATCAACCTTTACGTTTGCACTTTCCACCATCTTTCTCAATATCTTATTGTAGCACTGGTAGGCTTTTCTCTTTGTTGAATATCCCAAGAAAATTCCCTCATCACTTCTTAAATCAAACTTTCCTATATCCTCATCTCTCTTGATATAACACTTGCTACAAAAAATTCTGAAATATCTCATAGTGGGAACATGACCAAACCATAGCTCATAAGGAGTCTTACCGGTATCACCTTTTATATGAACTCGGTTGAATGTGTGAACAACATTTCTAACAAATTCTCTCCAATAGATCTTCAGAACATTCCCTTCAATCAGCATAGTCCTTGTAACATCCAAGACAATCATGTTATTCCTTTCAACAACTCCATTCTATTGTGGGGTTCTAGGAGTAGATAATTGTCTTCTAATCCCATGCTTCTCACAAAATGAATCAAACTCACTAGAGAAAATTCTCCTCCTCTGTCAGATCTTAGAAATTTCACCTTCAATCCTATCTTAGTCTCAACCTTTTCTTTGAATATCTTGAATTTATCTACTGCTTCTGATTTCTCCTTCAAAAAGACAACCCACATCATTCTGGAATAATCATCAATCAACAACATAAAATATCTGTCACCCTACACAATTCTAACGTTTGTAGGTCCACATAGGTCAGTATACACAAGATCTAGAAATCCATCATAGGTATACTGCTTACTCTTGAAATAAATTTTTGTTTTCTTACTCATTTGACATTCCTTCAATACCAGATTAGCAAGATTACCAATTTTAGGAAAATCTCTAACAACTTGTGTATAACTGACCTTAATCATTGAATCGAAATTAACATGATACATTCTCCTATTCCATAACTAACTCTCATCAATCTGAGCAATCAAACAAATTTTCTCATCAGCATTCGAATGAAATATATTACCTTCAGTCTTAGTTCTTGTTGCAATCTCTATACCAAAGGTATTGAGGATCTTGCATTTTCCATTCTTGAATTACAAATCCTAACCTTTGTCAACCATCTTCCCAACATTCAAAAGATTATGCTTCAAACCTTCAACATACAAGAAATCATCAGTGCTATGATTACCATAAAAGAAAATAGAACCTCTACCATGGATCACACAGGCTTTGTCATCTCCAAATATTACTATTCTACCATCATATTTTTCCATATTCACAAATTTGCTTTTATCACCGATCATATGATGTGAACAACCGCTGTCAATCACCCTTTCATCTTTCTCTTCAACTTTAGCAGCTAGAGCTTTCTCCTCAATAATGCATCTTGTGGAATTAATAGGTACTGGTCTATCTTCTTTAATGGTAATAAACACAACTTCATCTCCTGATTATTCATCTGTAACACCTTCATCAACATCGTAATAGCAGTTCTTCTAATGCTTATACTTCTAGCTAGGCTTTTAAGGCTTATCATATTTTTCATGCTTCTCATATCTATCATTCCTATCATTCTTATCAAATTTATCATGCCTATCATATTTAGACATTATCTCTAGGAATCTAGAAGCAAAATGTCCTATCTTATTGTAAGAGAAACATTTTAGAGGCAATTCTCCATCATACTTACTAGCTCCCTTAGGCAATCTTTAGACAATCAATGTGATGAGCTGAAATAATGGCTCTATTTTGATAGATTTTTGTCATAGAATTCCTACTTAGGTCTTGTGTCTAGACAATATTTGGGTCAGAACCTAGTTGATGCCTTTTCAAATGTTTCTGGAATTGATTTATCATATACTTAAGGTTGTGATATATTAATTTCTAAATGGTTCATCTATGCAAATTATCTAAATCAATCTTAAAACGTGGTTTAATTTATGTTATGTTCACATTGGTAGATACACATGTTTTTTGTGTACATTAACACCATGATGCAGGGT
This sequence comes from Cryptomeria japonica, assembly GCF_030272615.1. Lineage (NCBI taxonomy): Eukaryota > Viridiplantae > Streptophyta > Pinopsida > Cupressales > Cupressaceae > Cryptomeria > Cryptomeria japonica. The sequence continues at coordinate 573,127,657 of NC_081405.1, forward strand.
TAGGTGTGAAGAAGGAAAGACTAAGCTGGCAGTTTAAAGGAACATCAAACATTCTGCTACGATGCAGACCCAGTCTAAGAAAAGAAGCATTGAAGAAGACCATAACCACTTGATCGCTTCCTCAGTAGAGTGGTTTGTGGGACATTCATTATTGTTCTTAGTGGAGCTTAAATCTAGTAAGGAGATTGTGCTATATCTTCTCAGCTGTAGGACATATGTTGTTTTGTTCTTCTGCACTAACTTCTTCTTTAGTATAATAAACCTATTCACCTATTCCGTTGGAATGTGGGTTGATCAATTAGGAATCTATTATAAGTTTCCTTATAAATAAAAGGTCTCTCTCTCCTCTCAAGAGCAGAACGACCATAGAATTTGTAATACCCAGTTTTCAGACATGTATTTTGCAATCAATTTGAAATAAAGAAGTCAATGTTATTTTGAGCTTATCAGTTGCAATCTAAGAATTATGGATATACTCACTCAAGGGGGCCCACTTGGTAAGTATTCCCTTTATGTTTTTCAATTATTTTCCATCTTGCAATAGTTGTTGTTTTGGCATTTGACTGTTCTTGCAGCCACTAGAAACAATTTATGTGTTTGTTCTTGCAGCCACAACAGGCAGAGTAGTTCCTATCTGCTGGCCAAAACCTTATCATTTGGTAGCATTTGCTTAAGTTACTTTCACTTGTGAGTTCTGATTAAGTATTAGTTCATCATGTTTCTACACATTTATTTCAAAGAATTTCCTTTCCCGCAATAGGATAGAATGGTTGCAATATGAACTTAGTACACATACCATGCTAGACTATTTCAAGCTTACGTCTCTGGTCAATTAAATAAATGAGCCTTTGCTATAGGAAAGCTAGTTGTTCAGTAAGGATGTCCAATCCCTTAATTGAGCCTGTTTTCCATTCCGGTTGTGAGGACCAACATTTTTAGCGTCGTTGCAGGGGATGGTGCCAAACTAAGAACCTGTTGTAACCATTAGTTTTAAGCTTTCTTAGTTAGCTCTTATAATTCCTTCATTAAATCTATATGCATAGAAGAAGAAGAGATGCATTAGGAAGATTCCTTCCCTCACATTCCACTCGTGAGATAAGATCAAATTAAGCACCATAAGTAAATCCTTTTGCATAAACATTTGTTCGAATTAGAAACCAAGTTGTTTTTTATTTATCAGAGGGAGACCTTAACTTCTTAAACGAACCCCCTAAGAAAAAGCATCTTACTTTTGGTTCTTTATCAAGGACTAGTAGCGGAAAATCCTCCACCTCCGCCAACATTTGGGTTTTCTATTCCTTACCAACATGATAATGCAAACTTAAAGAATATATCAGCCTCCTCTCTTCCAAAATTTTATGGCTTGGTCACAGAAGATACAAATACCTTTCTATTTGAATTTGACATCCTCTGTAGAAGCTATGACTATACCACTGATGCCCATAAACTCAAGTTATTCCCTGCTACTCTAAAGAAGCTTCTCTTAGGTGGTTCAAGTTTAGGTAGAGATGTAATCACTACCTGGGATGAAATGAAGGAAAACTTATTGGAGAAGTACAAACATTATTGTAGGGGAATGTATAGACATGGTGATGATATCTTTCGGATGACACAAAAAGAAGATAAGTGTCTAGAGTATTATCTGGAGAGGTTTTTGTTTAGTGTCAAGAAATCCAAGCACAACACCTTGAGTGAAGAATCTTTGAAGTTGATTTTTCTAAGGGGAATCAATGAGGGCTATATTGACTCATTAGACCTCATGGGAGGTAGAGACATTACTCAAGTTCAATGGGATGACATAAGGAAAATCTGTCAAAAATATTCCAGAGCTTCAACCAAGAAAAGAAGACACTATAGGCGTGGCTCTTCAACAACTAAGGCGTCTATAACAGTTTCAAGGATGGAGATAACTCATCTACTAAAGGACTTTAAATTGGATATTATTGAAAATATGGCTACTCAGTTGGATACACTTCAAGCAAGGAAGAAGCATGAGGAAATGAAGGCCATGCTCATTGAATTTTGTCCTCATTATCGGTAAAAGAAGAGAGACTGCTAGTGTAAACTCCTCGCTAAAATTGATAGCGAGCAGGCTCCTCCAGATTTCAAGCTAGTCTATGGAGATGATGAACAACTCTTTTGTGTTGCACAATGAAGGCCCTAGCCTCCAAGACAAGGTATGCTACAAGATCCATTATCTTTTTCTAGTCCTTATATGAACTATAATGCACAAAATAATCAGTGGCATCCCCCATATTCCAAAAATTTTGTGAACTATACTCCTTAGTCTTGGAATAGCTCTCAAAACCCTTGGCCCAATTATCACATCCCTTCCTTTTAGTGGCAGCAACCACAAGGGAATTTGTCACTACCTCAAGGTAACTAGCAACAATTACTGCAATGGAGGGGAGGTTAGCCATGGGAAAAATAGCCATTAGGTTTCATGAAACCACAACAATAGTCCCAACAACTAACTTTAATGCCACTAGCTTCTAATGCTACTCCACCCAAGCCAACTCAAATTCCAACACATCTTCTACCAAATCCAAATAATAACCCTCGACAACAACAACAAGTTTATTCAGTTGATCCTAATTAGTATCCTGCATATTCTCTTAATATAAGTGATATTCACTTATGGTCAGGAACAACTTTTCCTACCTCATCTCCTCTATTTATAATAGAATTACCTTCTTAGGAGATTTCTCAAGATACCTCAATCTGAAAATTCAGGCACGCCTATTAGAATGCCTCCATCTCCTCAGAGATTATAGGTGGAAGTGTCTAGACAACAGGATGATATAGCTTTTGATCTTATTGATCAATTAAAACATATATGTGTAAAGATTCTACTGTTTCAAGCTATTAAGAATATTCTCATATATGGAAAAGCTATTAAAGAGGCATGTTTAAAAAAACCTGGATGAAAGAAAAAGGACCCAAAAACAGTACATGTAGTAGGGCAATTGGCTGATATTATGTTAGGAAATTTCCCTATATATTCTGACCTAGGTAGTCCTGTTGTAAAGGTAGTTTTTAATGGAACACAAATTAAAAATAGTCATGCAGCAACTCAGTATTACTAGTCTTAGATCTACCCAATAGTCATGTAGCTTGCTAATAGTTCCACTGTTTGACCTGATGGAATGGTTGAAGATATTGTTGTCACACTAGATTCTTGAGAATATCCTGCTGATTTTATGATACTCTCTCCTAAGGCAACATTGGGGGGATATCCAATCATTTTGGGAAGACCTTGGCTTTCTACAGTTGAGACATACATAGGTTGTAGATCAAGGGATATGACCATTTTAGATGGTATCACTACCAAAAATCTTGAACTTTATTCTCTAGCATAACCACAACTTGATCAAGAGCAAGTAGTATGACCAGATATAGGAGAAGAAGTAGAGGAATTTAATTATGTTTAGCAACTAATAACATTGACTAGGGAACCGTTCATAGAACTCCAAGAAGATGATAAGGTACTCTTTAACATCATAGGAAATCATTGTGGAGCTCAAAAGTCATCTGGTATACCAACAAATCTTTTGCATACTCTTCTCCCATCCACAGGTTCTTTGGATTCTCCTGCAGCCACATATATATTTCATACCTTATTGCCGCAGGAAATCCAAACCCCTTGTTTATCTAAAGCATCTAATGTTGAGTTAATCACCCAAGTAGAAGTTGCTTTAGGAAGGAATCTGAATGTCAATAGTCAACTTACAATAGACCAAAGGTTGTCATTAATAGAATTGCTCAAAACCCAAAAATAGGCCTTTGCATGGGATTGTCATGACATGAAGGGATTAAATCATACATTGTATACCCATAGAATTTAAATCAAAGAAGACTATAAACTAGTTAGACAAACCCAATGAATGATTAATCCTGCATTAAGGGAAATAGTGAAGGAGGAATTACAAAAGTTACTTAATGTAGGATTCATTTACCCTATTTCAGATAGTCAATGGGTATCTCCCTTGGTTATCGTCCCTAAGAAAGGAGGAAAATTGAGAGTGTGTGAACTATAGGGAGCTCAATACTGATACTAAAAAAAATCATTTCCCACTTCCATTCATTGATCAATTATTAGATTTTCTAGCAGACAAGCAATACTTTTCATTTTTGGATGGGTTTAGTGGTTATAATAAAATTAGAATAGCTCTTGAAGACTAGGAAAAGACCACCTTCACTTGCCCTTGGGGAACATATGCCTATTTAGTCCTTCCTTTTGGTCTATGCAATGCTCCTACAACCTTTCAAAGGGTTGTCCTTAGTATATTCTAAGATATTTCACATGATTGTATGCAAATTTACATGGATAACCTCACTGCTTATGGGGCCACTTTTGAGGAAGCATTGCAAAATCTTGCCAAAGTGTTGCAGTGGTGTGAGGATCATAATTTGTCCCTAAATAGTGAAAAATGCTTCATGATGATGTAGGAAGGAGTAGTGTTGGGGCATCATATTTCTCAATCAGGAATTCAATTTGATCTAGCCAAAATTGAAGTAGTACTCAACCTTCCTGCCCCTGCAAAATAAAAGGATGTAAGACATTTTTTAGGCCATGCAGGGTACTATATAATATTTATCAAGGAATTTAGTAAGATGGAAGGACCTCTATATTCTCTCTTAACACAAAATGTGTTATTGTTGGTATTTTGGTATGGTTTTGTCATTGATGTCAACACCTACTAAACCACTAGCACTTTGGATCTAGCAACATTCACCGGCAAGCAAGTAACTATTGCACAGTTACTGGTATATGGTTCACCGACACTCAAAATTATATGGAAGACACTTGGTAATGTCGAAGACATTGTTTGGACATCTTGTCCTGGATTTTTGTTCATTAGTATATTCATATTTGCATATTTGCTTTTACCGGCAAATAGGTCTAAGGTTACACCGACAAGTTTATCTTTTCCAGATCAGCATGGCACGCTATGGAGATGATTAATTATTGTTGTAAATGTATTAAGCTAACATGTTCAATTGGTTATTGCATCGGATATTATATTGTTTGTAAAATGTTTTTATTGTAATATCTTGAAGAGCTGACCTACTAAAATTGGTCTTAGGTTATGGTATAAATGTAAGATCTTATTTGTAAGATTGAATGTGGAATGCGAAAAAGAATTGTGTGAAGGTATATGCAAGATTAAGTAGAGCTATACACAAAGACATCATTTGAAGGTGAAGCTAGGTTTTTGTGGAAGCATATTAGCATTACACCAATACTGAATCTAGCATATGAAGATGATATTTTGTGCAGTACATTCTTATTGGATTTAACCATCCAACTATAGTCAGTGTGATTCCCATTTTGTGATTGAGTAGTGAGCTCTAGGCTGTTGGCCTTTCTGCATTTCTAGACCCCATTTATGTACACTTACTATCTGCAGTAGTATCATCTGATTGTGGGTAAGGTTTCCCACCGTGGTTTTTCCCCTTACAGGGTTTCCACGAACAAATATTGGTGTTATGTGTTGTGGATGACTTTGTGTTTATGTTTCATGCATTAATCTTTACTAGTTTAGCAATTAACTGTTAAAACTGTCTACCAACATACTTAATTGGTTTACTAGTATTAAGCATTAAGTTGGTTAAGTTGTTTTTGGTTTGAATTTAGTTGACAACTGATTCACCCCCCCCTCTCAGTTGTCTCCAGGACCTAACAAGGATAACTAGTGAACAACTAAGAGAGGGGGGGGGGTTGAATCAGTTGTTAATAGATTATAACATTTAATCCACTTAATAACCCTTAAACAGATTAAGTATCGGTAGAGCAGAAATAGATACCGGTAAACAATATAACTTAACAATTAGATAGATAATCAATGCAAAGCAACCATACCACATAACACCATGATTTGTACGTGGAAAACCCAGAAAGGGAAAAACCACGGTGGGAAGCCTACCCACAGTTAGATGATACTTCTGCAAAAAGTATGTGATACAATGAGGGGCTTGCACACTATCTAGAGCGTACTGCTCATTACAAAAGAGCCTTATTGACTATAGAGAGGCTACAACCATCTCAGGATAAATGGACAACAATCCAATAGAGTAAAATGCCATAAATAGCATCTACCATGCTTGATTACAGTCCCAGTTAAGCTCAATACCTAAGGCCTTTGATTTCTTCCTTAATCCCAATTCGATCACCTATGATTGACCAAGTCTCCTTCACATACAATATTGCATTTCAAGACCACAAACACTTATTCCATTCCCATACAACTCATGCCACGATCTACAAAGAGATCTTACATCATTTTATACAAATTGTAAGGCCTAAACCTATTAGGTCGGCCACCTAAAAGATATTACAATAAGATCATTACATAGATCCATATTACAAAGATATTGCATGTCGACTTAAGACCAAAACAACAATAATAAATCCATATAACATCCCGAAACATACCGGTAATGTGTAGAGTAAACGTTAACATGATACCGGTCCATAACCTAGATAGGTACTGGACCTATTCTGAGTCCACCATGCCAAAGCAATATCTTCAAGTAGTTGAAGCATGATCAAAGAACATCTTCAACATCCTGAAATCCATGTAGAAACTGCACCAACACCAATTATGCATCATGTCAAGATTCCTCAGTGAGAGCTCTGCCAGTAAAGCCTTAAACTAGTACCGGTAAGAGTTTACCAGAGTGTATGAAGCATGTACCACATGTAACCAATCACATTCCATATATCCAAAGATGTCAAAAATGTCCAACAGATAGTCTCTTCCATCGATAACACTAGATCTTCTACTGGTAACCAAAACCTATTTGCCAGTAACCAACCATAACAACTAGTGTTGACATTAATGACAAAACATCAATGCAACACATAATCAATTCATCCAATAATGCCAAAAAAATGTTGTGTTTGAATGGACGCCAACATGTGAAGAAGCATTTTCTAAACTTAAGGAAGCCTTAACCCAGGCTCCTATGCTTAAGGGACCTGATTGGTCTCTTCCTTTTCATATTCACACAGATGCATCAGATTTTGCAATTGGAGCAGTTTTAGGGAAAAAGCAAGGAGTTTTGGAGAATGCAATTTACTATATCAGAAAAAATTTGCAAGGACCTAAGCCTGTCACCAAAAAGGAAATGTTAGTTGTTATCTATGCTCTCTATAAGTTCAGGCACTATATCACTGGTTATCAAATCTTTGTGTATACTGATCATGCAACCATCAGATACCTTATGAATAAAAGTTCCATTTCAGATAGGTTGGCACAATGGTTGTTGTTAATGTAGGAATTTGACATCACTATCATTGACAATCTAGGTAAGGCAAATGTAGTGGAAGACTTTATGTCCAGAATTCAAACATAGGATAGTCCTAAAGCCATTGATGATCAGTTTCCAGATGAGAATTTATTCTCAATTAAGATGAACATACAATGGTATGATAACATAGCTAACTACTTAGCAGATCACAAGATCCCTCCTTATTTCTCACCAAAAGAAAAAAGGTTGCTGGTAGAAAAGAGTTTCAACTTTTCATGGATAATAGATTTCTTATTCTATACAAGGCTAGATCAAGTTATGAGGCGATCTATTAGAGAATATGAAACTTATGATATCCTTCACGCCTATCATGATGAGCCTTGTGGAGGTCACTTTTCTGCCAAGAGAACAACTCTCAAGATACTTACTATAAGATATTATTGACTGACTTTGCACAAAGATGCAGTCAAGTATACTAGGAAATGTGATAGATGTCAGTGAATGGGAAGACCAAATCAGTCTGATGAAATGCCTTTGCATCTACAAGTGATTGTCACACCATTCAACAAATGGGGGTTAGACTTTCTAGGGCTAGTTGATCCATCATCAAATGGTAGGTCATACATTCTTGTGTGTACTGAGTATGTCACAAAATGGGTTGAGGTCAAAGCATTCAAACATGCCAATAATAATAAGGTAGCATAATTCTTATATGAAGAAATCTTTACTTGATATGGAGTTCCCAGAGAGATTGTAACAGATCAAGGGGCACAATTCACTTCCACTTTGATCACTGCCCTAGTCAATGAATATAATCTAAGCCATAGGAAATCTACTCCCTACCATCCACAGGCAAATGGACAAGCTTAAATCACCAATAGGGAACTTGAATCTATATTGATCAAGACAATATCTCTTCATCGTAAGGATTGATCTAGCAAGCTATTTGAAGTAGTATGGGCTTATCGAACCACTTAGAAAACCACAATAGGGTTTACACCCTTTGAAATGGTGTATGGGACAAAAGCTATGATGCCTGTGGACTTTGAGCATAAAACCCTGAGAACAACCATAGCCTTAGATATGAATCTCTTTGCAGCACAACAAGAAAGGCTCTTGCAGCATAATGCCTTGGATGAAATCAGAAAGTTAGCATTGTAGCACATAGAAACAATTTAGAATCAATGCATGAAGTGGCATGACCAATATATAAAATACAAAATATTCAAGCCAAGTGATTGGGCCCTTCTCTATGATTCAAGGTATAAGGACAACTTGGGAAAACTGCAAACACGCTGGTTAGGGCCTTATGAGGTGATTGAAACATTATTCAATGGTGCAATACGATTATCCATAATTGATCCTGTCAAATTCAAATTTTTGGTTAATGGTCATCGCTTGCGCCTCTATCATAAGCCTCTTTCCAAAGATGAATTCCTGCAATAGTTCTCTACACTAGAAAATGTTGAGATTCTTGCGGCAACAGGTGATGACTTTGTTGTTACGTCTTCTTCCTAAATCTTTGCTGCATTCTCATAATAAATACTTTCATATTTGGTGGAAGTACATTTCTACGCAATAAATATTCCATTTCTTCCTTCACTCATTCCTTTCCACTCCCATCATTCATTTCCACCTCGCTTTTTGTGCATAGTGGATCAACTTCCTACATAATAAATTTATTCAACTGTAGTCCTTATCACACATTGTCAGGTACACTCATGTGTATTTATTTTTGTTACATGCATATAATTAAACCATATTTCCTATCATCATGATATTTGCATAGTATCCTTTTCAATTGTCCTCCACATGCGTGGACACTTGTTAAACCTTAGGTTGGGGAGGAAAAGTACGATGTGAATTATTCTCATGGATAATTCTTATGTCATCTCAGATTTGAGTTTAAAGTTTTCAATTTTTGGTTTGAATGATATTATGTACTCTATTCCTTTTGTTTGCCTTTAGTTATTTTGGAATTGCACCTAGGTTCTAAATATTTATGCCATTGGTGAGTTGAGAGTATCATTGTTGCAATGGGTGGTCCACTTGTTCATCATGAACCTACCATTCATGATATCCTTCTTCAAGACCAGGATTGTGAGCCAGTATTCCGCAATAGTGGGTAGCTAGATTATTTTCTAAAGCTAATTGAGTTTAATGAGGAGATTGTAAGAGAATTTACCCCCACATTTTCAGATGGAGAAACCCAGGTGAAAGGGTTGAGAGTTATGGTGACAAGGGAATGGATTGCAGAAGTAACTGGGTTGCCAACAGACAGGGAAAATTACCTGAATCAAAAGACACACAAAGTGCAAGAGTAGAGTTTACCAACAGAGAGACCCACCTTTGGTAATAGATAAACAGGGGAGCAGACGAAAATCTCTTTTGTCTGAATGGAGAGCAGTAGCATTGTATGTCTTGAAGTATTTAACTTGTGAAGGGAGATTCTCATGTCTACATTCTCATCATTTCAAGCTTCTGAGTCATCTACGCCACGGGTGAAGGATGAATGTTCTGAACATATTGTACAATCTTCTTTCCATTAGCACATCAAAACGTAGAAAGGTAGGCCTCACTCTGTTTCTCATCATTGTTTGATTAAACTGTTGGGTGAAAGATCTTTAAGAGATGTCTCTTCGATGTCTTGCGATGAATTTGTGAAAATTAGAAGATTTAGGGTAGGTAATGTGGGTCCAATGGAACTGCTCCCATCTCAAGAGTAGGAAAATTTTGAAAGACCCGGTTCACCTATTGAACCCTCATCCTCCAGGATATCGCCAAAACAAAATGTTCCTGTAGCAGAGGAACCCTTACAAGAAGAAGCTCTATCTAAAGCGGAAGAAGCCTCGATAGGGGTTCCTTCGCAAATCTTAATAAGAACTAGGGTTGCTGCATGAAGGGAAAAAGGAAAAGAAAAATAAATTGACACAGAAAAGAAGAAAGAGAAAGGAAAAAGTGGGGATATAGCCTCTCCTATTGCAAAGAAATGGAAATTTGCAAAAATGGTTTCTTCTGCAACCACTAAAGTAGCTAAGGAATTAGGTACAGAAAGTCATCCTGCAACCACTCAAGAAAAATCTTGGAGAAGAAGCGGTAGGATTCAGAGAAAGCCTAAAGGTCATAAGTAATCAGAGGAACCAACTATCAGTATTCTAGTTTATTCTCCATTACATGAGTCACATAATCCTCACTAGGATGATGTTCCTTCATCCCCACCTAAGGAACTCAGAAAGGAAGAAGAAAAAGATGAAGAAGAAGAGTTGCAAAACCCTCATGAGTAGCTATAGGAAGAAGTAGGTTTTGATGGGCTTAACAGTTTAGCATCCACCACAGAGTAGGTTGTTGAAATAGGAAGAAGAGTTGGAAAGTCAAACCCTAAAGCACCTATTCATAGACCACCATCTTCTCCTACTAGTCATGCAGTGGCACTTACTTTTTACCAGGAATGGGAATTAGAAAAAGTAGAAATGCAGAGGCTTATTGACTAGTAGAAGATCATTGAATAGAAAAATGAGGAGATTGCTTAGCTTAAAACTAAGGTAGAAATAGTAGGCACTATGGTACCACAAATAATACAATGCATAGCACCTCCTCGGGTTTACTCTCTGTATTTAAAGGAACAACATATTTGTTTCCAACTAATGAGAATTGTTAGGAATCTAAGTCCCTCTTTACAGACACCTGAGGAATTCTATCATGTTTACCAAACATCTCCCACAACCATCAAGATTTTTCTTTGTGAATTTTATTTATATAATTACATTGTTCTTGATGACGTTGATTGGAACCCTCTCCTCTAAATTGGAGATATACAGCTGAGAGCTCTGATGTCATGGGTGCAAAATGAAATTACAAGGGCAGAGTAGTTCCAGATACATAGAAAGGATGATCTTCATCTCTCATTGCCATTGAGAGCTGAGTGAAGAGATCCAAGAAGACTTTATTATGACTGGTAGAAAATTGTGTATCAACTAGATTTCAGGAAAGACATTCTACCCTTAAGAGAAGAAATATATAAGGAATATGAGCAAATGGCTACAGGAGAAGGACAGGTAGCAATAGGACATTTAGTCTAGCCTTGGAATAGCTTGCCGAATAATTTGAAACAGTCTGAGCCACACTCCTTACCAAACTATCATGCACCACTGAGGAGGGCACCCAAATATATACATTTGCGAAGAATGAAAGGAATACACTAGTTGCCTCTCAGTTTCCAACCACCAATTCTCCTATGGCCACTAATGGGGTGCAGGAATAATGACCCACCATATAATGAAGCAACAAAACTCTCCAGGTGGAAATGATTGGAAAAGATGAAAGGATTTTATTAGATTTTGTCTACAGGAGGTTTTGGGTAGGTTACCCTCGGCAATTTCAGAATCAATGCTAGAATTCAGAACTTTCCTATTGCTCGAGGATCAACAAAAAATTAGGTTGGGGGAAATGATGAGCTGAAATAATGGCTTTGTTTTGATATATTTTTGTCATAGAGTTCCTGCTTAGGTCTTATGTCTGGAAAATATTTGGATCAGAAGACTTTCCTAGTTGATGCCTTTTAAGTGTTTTTGGAACTGATTTATCATATACTTAAGGTTGTCATATAATGATTTCTAAATGGTTCATCTATGAAAATTATCTAAATCAATCTTAAAATGTGGTTTAATATATGCTATGTTAACATTGATAGATACACGTACTTTTTGTGCACATTAACACCATGATGCAGGGTCTGCCGTGAAGAAGGAAAGATTAAGTTGGCGGTTTAAAGGAACATCAAACATGCCACTATGATGCAGACCCTGTCAAAGAAAAGCAGCATTAAAGAAGACTGTAACCACTTGATCGCTTTCTCAGCAAAGTGGTTTGTGGGACATTCATGATTGTTCTTAGTGGAGCTTAAATATAGGAAGGAGATCATGTTATATCTTCTTAGCTGTAGGACATATGTTGTTATGTTCTTCTGCGCTGACTTCTTCTTTAGTATAATAAACCTATTCACCTATTCTATTCGAATGTGGGTTGATCAGTTAGGAATATGTTATAAGTTTACTTATAAATAAAAGGTCTCTCTCTCCTCTCAAGAGAAGAACGACCATAGAATTTGTAATACCCAGTTTTCAGACTTATGTATTTTGCAGTCAATTTGGAATCAAGAAGTCAATGTTATTTTGAACTTATCAATTACAATCTAAGAATTCTGGATATACTCACTCAAGCAGGCCCACTTGGTGAGTAGTGATGGTCTGATGAAAGAATAAGGATCCGGTCAACTACTTAAAGGGGGGGGGGGGTGAATCAGTAGATAGAAAACTGATATAAACTTTCACCAATCTCAAAAATAACTTCTCAATGCAAACTCTAAACTAAGAATTTTAAACATTCAACTTCAAATGCAACAAGTAAACCGATTGACTGTTATAATAGACTAACAGTAAAACATCTCTAAAACTCTCAAACCATTTAATTGAATCATTCAAATACTTTACTAACATAAGTAAAACCTCATTTCAGATTGCTGTCGGTTAACATAATATATCAAAGTGGATTTAGCAGCTAAGCAATTCAACCATAGTAAACATAACCACAAAAACATTCACCACTTGACGCAATATTTTTTGACATGGAAACCCAAATGGGAAAAACCACGATGGGGATGAATACCCACAAGTATTTTGAACTCTTCTGAAGTTTGCCCTGTTAGGAGCCAAGCCTGTTAAAGCTTTACAATAAGTCCTATTAAGAAAAAATCCTATTAGGGACCACCCGATTAAGGGATTGACTATAATGCCCTATTAGAGGCAATACCTTGTAAGGAGTAACCTTGGTAGAGGATTTGAAATCCAAGCTAATGGATCACCTAGTTAGAGGATTTGAATAACACTAAGCTTGTTAGAGCTTACCTGTTTAGGGGATTTGACTGTTGTAATTGTTAGAAAACAACAGGGGTTTGCTGATCTATTTGAATAGCACTACACTTCCTTGTTCAGATCCTTTTCATGCTCCTATCTTCCTTTACACATACTATAGATACATCATCTGGTTTGGCAACCACACTCTTACTCTCAACTACAATTTGCCAACACTTCAACAAAACAACTCATCAACCTTATAAATAAAACAATAGGTCGATAACACATCAAAAACCTAATTCTCTCATAGAGATTAAAATCAAATTAGTTCAAGTATGACCATTGGATTACATAACAATCACTGCACATCATTCAAGATAACCTCAACCACTCCTTGATCATCACTTCATCGAACTCCGTAAGTCATCACGCAATTTACATTACATGCAATGAACTTTCTAATTCCCAAGATAAAAACTATTATCTCTATGCACCAAAAATCATTTGAAACTCTTCTGATACAACATGAATACGTGTCATAATCATTACCACTCATCATCAGATCATAAACCAATACAACCGATTCACCAAACTTCATTGATTAGGGTTTATCATATCAATAGGTAGGGTTTAGCGATTCACCTCTCCATTACATAGCAATACTGGTTTCTGATGAATACTAAGAGGGGGGTGAATTAGTATACCAAAAAATACTGTACTTAAACACTTTAATAGTCTATCAGTAAACCGGTAAAACAGTTTAGCAAACAAACTAGTTAATACACATGCAAACCAAATAGCAAATAATGCATTCACCCACAGAAGCACAATCACCATAACACAAGAGATTTTGATGTGGAAACCCAAATCAGAAAAACCACGGTGAGATGAAACTCACAAGTAACTATTTGCAGAATAGTAACCAGACCAGTTAAGGTCAGACTGGTTAAGGTCATACAATGTTCTTTACTAGACCAGATCCTGTTAAGAATCTCAATCTCTATTAGGAGATAAGTCTGATTAAAGACTACCTTGTGAGATGATTTTAGATCCACAGATGTGAACCACCTTGTTAGAGGATTTACAAAGGATTTTCTGGGCCTACCCAATTAAGGGTTTCTAACTTATCGAAGATGTGAGTAATCAACAAGTGAATGATCTAGCAAATGGCATAGTCTGCTTGATTAGATCCATTATAGCTCATAGCTAATGCATTTCAGCATTACTTCAGTCTTCAGTAACTCCTTACTCTATTAAAACTCACAAACTTTATCTTCTCTGTTAAGATAGTACATTCAAGAGCTTATCAACCACCACAAACCCTATCAGCTACACACATACTAAAACCCTAGACATGATGTCCTTAAAAGGAATCTGATTTCATGTCGGTCCAATGAGATTTCATTGCAAGTTCCTAGGTTCATTGTATCTAGACACATTTGGTAACACGACACAAAATCACCATCAAAGTGTTGGTGGATGGTAACTCATAATACAAATATACCAGTTGGTAACTCATCACAGAGTATTACCAGTTTGTCCAACTTTCTGGTTACCGGTTGGTGACTCAGAGTAATACCAGATCAGATTACCATTTTACAAAAATTGAAGACTGGGAAAAAGATAACTGCCACTTCTGGCTCCTTTGCTTTGCTTCGCTTGAGATCCTTAAACCGCTTGATCTCTCTATGCTGCTTGGGTCTTTATACTGCTTGAGATCGGTAAACACTTTCTGCATAACAACAATAGTCTAAAGACTACAACATGATATCGGTCTGGAACAATTACCGATTTAGCATAATTCATACATTCTCAAAGTGATCTCATAGCAAGTGTGTGTCCATCAATGACAATCACAACATAATCATCAAAAAGCCAACAGTTTCTCCACAAACACACCTACTGGTTGCAGTTCCCTTCACTAGCTCTACCTACCGGTTACAGAAAAACATTATAACAACATCATTACCAATTAATTGACATCAATGACAACATAACATTTGATTAATGCAATCTTCATGCAAATGCCAACAAGTGGTCCCTCTATTTTTTTCGGTTAATTTCCATCTTGCAATAGTTGTTGTTCTGGCATTTGACTATTCCTACAGCTACTAAAACCAATTCCTATAGCCACAGTGGGCAGAGTAGTTCCTATCCTCTAGCCAAAACCTTATCATTTGGTAGCAATTTCTTAAGTTACTTTCACTTGTGAGTTTTCATTAAGTATTAGTTCATCATGTTTCTACACATTTATTTTAGAGAATTTCCTTTCTTGCGGTAGGATAGAATGGTTGCAATATGAACTTAGTGCACATACCATGCTAGCCCATTTCAAACTTATGTCCCTAGTCGATTAAATAAATGAGCCTTTGCTACAGGTTAGCTATCTATTCAGTAAGGATATCCAATCTTTGAATTGAGTTTTTATAACCTAGTTGCCATTCTGGTTTTGAGGACCAACACAATTCTTCAAGCTCCTCCAATTCTCTTTCTTTCTCTTCCATTTCTCTTCTCTCTCTTTCATATCTAGATATTATGCATTCTTCAGGATCATACTTCTACTTTCCGGATACATATGCTCTAAATGTTTTCTCAAACTTTCCATGTGAATCACCAAACTCGCTCAATTCAAATGCAGCAATATTTCCGACCAACATATATCTCTTATTATAGTAGTTACACTTTGGATCTCCTCAATTGATGCTAGCTTATTTTTGTAGGCAGGAGGCAATGATCTCAACACCTTAGCAACATTTTCATCTTCTTCAAGGGTTCCACTTACACATATGATACCTAGGACAAGTTCATTCACCTTATCCATAAAGGAATTTATGTTCTCATCTTCTCCCATCCTCAACATCTCATACTTCCCTTTCAAACTCTGCAACTTAGCAACCTTGACTTGTTTATCTCCTTCATACAATATTTCAAGCTTCTCCTAGATCTCATCTATAGTCTGAAGTCCCATTACATTAGTCATCTTTGAATCAGCCATGACACTCAGCAATGATTCCTTAGCTCTACTATTATTTTCAGCTTCCTTGATCTCATCAACAATAATTGGTCCATTCAGAGCAACATAATAGGCATTCTTACTAATCTTCCAATAATCCTCTCCAAGACATCTCAAGTTCACTTCCATCCGGCTCTTCCATATAGCATACTTACTTCAATCAAATCTCAGACTCTCCTTCTTAAATATAACACTTCTACTTCCAGTTGTCATCCCGAATCACCTCAAGTGGTTAAGCTTCTTCCAAAGGAGCTAGATCTAATACCAATTTTTGGCAACAACAATGAAGGAAAACTAAGAAGGGGGGTGGTGAATCAATTTTTACCAGACTAACAAACTTAACCACAAATACAAATTTGATAAACTACAACAACAACAAAGATAAGTTGCACAACACACAACACCAAAATTTTGATGTGAAAAACCCAATTAAGGGAAAAACCATGGTGGGAACCTAACCACAATAAGATGATACTCTACAGTAGTATGTGAATATATTATAATGGGTAATAAACTAGCATTCAGGCACACTGCCTAGAGCTTATAGCTCAAGATACAATAACCCAGAAGGTTACAACCCTCAGGGAAGGTTACAACCCTTAGGGAAGGTTCACTATCTTACAAGGAAGTCTCAATGACTTTCAATATGATCGAACAAAAATCTAGAATCAAATGAACTACAATAGCAACATCTGTTAATGCTTGATGATAGTTCCAGTTAAGCACATATGTCTTCTCTATAACACCAATCTCTACTAAATAAACCACACCAAAAGATGAATCCTTTTTTCGCACATACATCACTCTCTAATAATGAAAACACAACCTTGATACCTAAAATACATTACTATAACACCTATTTATACAATTCATCAACCTTGACAACAAGATTGGCTAAACCCTCAACTCATAATTACAAAATTACATCACACACTACAAATATCGACCACTAGATCAATATAATGATATGCATGACATAACATGGACCTAAATCAAATCTCCAAATATGCAACACCACCAGAAATCTCACCAAGATCAACTGCAACACACTACACCACCAGGAATAACGCATAACATGAAGAACATCACTGGTTCAAAAAAATCACCAAGAACTCGCACAAAGATCAATATAGATCATTAATACAAATAGGAAACTGTAGTCACATAAATCTGTCCATTTTAATTAAATGAATATTTCGTATTTATTTGATTAAAAATAATCCACTAAGCCATCAATTAATTAAATTAATATTTAATTAATTCATCCCCAAACATTCTTCTATTAATTAAATAAATTATTCAATTTATTTTAATTAATTCATTAAATCCAATTCCAATCAATTAAATAAATAAAATCTATTTATTTAATTAAAAATCCCCTTTTCCTCTTTTAAATAAATTAAATAAAACATTTATTTAAATCATTTTTCCACCCCACTTGCATTTTCCTACAAATGCAACTTGCACACATTTATTGAAATAAATGAATTTTTATTTTAATAAAATCCTATTTTCCCTCACCCACCAAATCCACTTGCAAACCTAATCCCCTTCTAGATTCTTCTAACCCCTTCCTAATTAGTCTAATCCATCCCCTAATTATTGTCACATTCCTAAGCAAAATGGAGTCACTTCTCAAAGACTCCAAAGTCTTTGAAAAACATTTAATGCTTTGTGTGTTCAACAAATTAACCCCCAAAGTCTTCCAAAGACCACTAATGGCTCTTACATGACCATTTATGGCTCTTACATAACCATTTATGGTTATTTCAATCTTGTCTCCCCAAACATTTATTGTTTTGACCATATTCATCCATTTCACATTTGCACAAGAATTTATCCATTGGATAAAAGCTTTATTCTTTGAATAAAGAGTTTATTCATTCAACCAACCTTGACTCAAAATCCCAAGGTCATATCAGGCATTTAATGCTTATTCCCTCTCCTCTCAACCTATCTCACATTGACACTTGTCATCCTGGGATTGGGTTGAAAGCCCTCACATGGATTTGAAATCATTCAATCCTGACCCTTGTTGAGATTGCTCAATCTCAACCATCCATTGCTCCATTTTTCCTATAAATAGAGCCCATTCCTTCATAATCCAGATCCTGAAAACTTGTAAGCATTTAGACTATAGCCATTTTAGAGAGCATTTAGCACAACATAACTAAATCTTGTCTTTATGGTAAAATCAATCATTTTAGCATTAAAAATAGCTTTTCATTTCATGTTTGGAGCTATTCTACAAATCGCAATCCTCCATAAGCATCCATAGTGCAAAAAGCTGCTGAGAGCTACACTATTTTGGAATTTGGAGAGGAGAGGAACAAGAGAGAAAGGAGCTAATATCATGTTAAGAGATAGTTGGAGATATCTCATTGTCTTACTTCTTTAGTTAGATTCATTAGCATGTTTTTAGTGTCTCCTTTGGAATGCCTTCATGTTTTAGTTTTTGATTGACTAACTCTAACGTCTTGTGTGTTTTGTGTTGTTTGATCATAAACTAACATTGTGTCATTTAGGAGGGCATCAGAAACAATAGAAAACATATTAGAATCATCAGTAACAGCTGTACCAACACCACTTGTCAAATATTCATCGATCAACATTTGTACTTCAAGAACACTCAAACAGAAGCAATTGTCACGAAGAAAGATAACTTACAAAGAACCAAATCACGAACCATCTGAAATGGAGATACACAAGACCATCCCAAACAATCTCCCAAAAACTCAGCTGAAGATCTGATCACACCGAAATATACTAGAGGAAATATTGAACTCTGCAAAGCACTGATTAAAAAAATAAACTACAAACCAGAGCATATGATATGATCAATTAAGCGTTCTAGATCACCAAAACCAATATAAAAAGATATAATGATACTAGAAATACTCCATACATGAAACCATGATCCTAATAAACTAATCTACAATCATCAGAACAATGAATCACAAAAATATGTTGATATCAATGACAACAACATATCCTAGTAGCAACAATGTCCAACATAATCAACATTAGTATAGTCTTGCAAAGTTAAATTTCCTTTCTTTGGGTACCATAAGCCATGATTGAGTGTTCCCTACAGATACTTGAATATTCTCCTCACCGCAATGACATGTGATTGCTTAGGAGCTT
Organism: Cryptomeria japonica; assembly: GCF_030272615.1. Taxonomy (NCBI): domain Eukaryota; kingdom Viridiplantae; phylum Streptophyta; class Pinopsida; order Cupressales; family Cupressaceae; genus Cryptomeria; species Cryptomeria japonica. Next base: position 573,146,920 of record NC_081405.1, read on the forward strand.
CTTGGATTCTTGCAACCATGCACACTACTTGAACTATATCTGGCCTTGATGTTGTTAGATATAGAAAAACTCCCAATCATTGATCTATACAAAGTCTGATCTACACTGGGTGATTCATCATCCTTACTTATCTTGCATCCAGTCACCATAGGTGTACTCACTGGCTTGCTGTCCTCCATTTGAAACTTCTTCAACATGTTCCTAGCAGACATGGTTTGAGAAATAAATATGCCCTTATCTAACTAAAAAATTTGCAAACCAAAAAAATATGACAACTCTCCAAGTAAAGACATCTCAAACTCAGACTACATTTGATCAACAAATTTGTTACATAGAACATCTTTATTGCCTGCAAAATAATATAATCTACATATACAACCACTATGATCATAAGATTACCATCTTCTTTGATATACAAGTTTCTATCAAGACACCCCTTTTTAAAACCTTGCTGATGTAAGTACTTATCTAGCCTAGAATACCATGTTCTAAGCCCCTGGTTTAGAGCATGCAAAGCTTTTCTCAATCTGCATACAAAATTCTCATTTTCATGTAGCTAAAAAGCTTTAGGTTGCTTAATATAGACCTCTTCTTCAAGATTTCCATTCTAGAATACAAATTTGACATCCATTTGATATACTTTGTATCCTTTATAGATTGAGAATGCTAAGAACATCTTTATAGCTTCAATCCTTCCAACTGGTGCAAACATTTCTTCAAAATCTATGCCCTCTACCTAAGCATATCCCTTGCATATAGGAATTTCCTTGTTCCTTATTACCTTTCTTTCTTCTTTCATCTTGTTCCTATAGACCCACTTAGTGCCAATAACATTGTTGTCTACTAGCCTAGGAACCAAATCCCAAGTCTTGTTCTTCTCTATTTGTTACAACTCTTCTTCCATGGCCTTCACCCACTTCTCACTCTTGCTAGCCTCATCATATTGTTAAGTGGTTCAGATAACCAAAAGACAACTAAGACTGGGGGGGGGGGAATCAGTTGTCACAAATTACCAGAAGTATTAGCAATTTAAACTTTAATACCAGAACCTGAAACAATAATAGTGGAATATCAGTTAATCAATTAAGCATAAACAATAATCATACAATAAAATCCATCCATACAACACCAAGATTTGTACATGGAAAACCCAGTAAAGGGAAAAGCCACAGTGGGAAGCCTACCCATAGTCAAATAATACTTATGCAGTAAGTATTTGAATTACAATGAAGGGGCCTACACTTGCAGGAAGGCAAATAGCCTAGAGCACATTGCTCATCACAAAAGGAGCCACACTAACTACATATAAATCCAGACTACAATCTGGAGAAGTGTTGAACTACAAAAGATAGCATCTCCTATGCCTGAGTATAGTTCCGGTTAAGCTCAATACCAGAGGATTAAATCCTTTTAAATAAACCTAATTTGATCTCTAATAATCAACCAACTACTCTTCCTGAATGATATTACATTATTCACATATTATATTCCTTGACCTCTTACATTAACCATGATGATCTACAATGAACTCTTACATCTATATATACAAACTATCGACCATAAACAATCAGGTCGGCTACTAGATAATAAACCACATATTTACAAACCATGTCAGCCTTAGACCAAACAAGTAATATCAACACATAAGACATCTCAAAAATACATCAATAGGTCCTATCCACATGTTACATTAAAGTCGGTCCATAACCTAGATCAACTGGGACCAAGTATCCACATGTTACATTAAAACATCAATGTAACACATTATCAATTCCACCAAATGGCCAACAATCTCCCCCTTTGGCATTGATGGCAACACTAGATGTGAAAAACATCTATGTACCAAGAAATGCCAAACAAGTCTCCCCTTGTGGAAGATAGCCAACAATCACCCGCATATAGCTCTGAATATCTCTCCCTTTTACTTTTCATATCTCTTCCCATTTGACATTTATCATTTTCTTTCTTTAACTTTTTCACATCAATATCTCTCCCCCTTTGACATCATTGCCAGAAATCTAATAGAAATATCAAAGCAAAAACATAAGCCTCTGAATCTCAAAGTTGACTACCCCCCCTGAGAAGTAGCATCCCACATTAGTGCTGGAATGAATAGTATCAGATAATGCATGTCATACTGACGCCAAACCGCATCAATCCAGTCTCTACCAGAGGGGCAGAAACTGCCAATCTATCTCTCAGGTACTCAAATGATTCCTTGGATAAAGTTTTCATGAAAATATCTGCAATTTGGTCTTTAGTTTTCATATAAACCAGTCTAACTTCATTTTCTTCCACCTTATCCTTCCAAAAGTTATACTTGATAGATATGTGCTTTGTCTTATAATAAAATACCAGATTCTTTGATATATCAATAGCAATGAACTTATCATAGTGAATAGCTACCAGTGCATCACAATCCACCTTTATATCATTCAATATTTGCTTCATCCATAAAACTTGTGTAAAATTAGTAGCAACAACAACATACTTAGCTTCAATAGTAGATATAGAAGTACATGACTATTTCTTGTTGATCCATGAAATGAACTTATTTCTAAGAAAAAAAAGCTCCACCAGAAGTACTTTTCTAGTCATCAACATCTTCAGCCCATTCAGCATCTGTATATGCACATAAAGTAAAGTTATCATCCTTAGGGTACCACAAGCCATATTCTGATGTACCTTGCAAGTACCTAAAAATCCTTTTCACCGCCATCTCATGATTTTCTCTAGGATCACTTTGAAAGCTTGAAACAATACAAACAACATTCATAATGTCATGCCTAGTTTGAGTCAAATAAAGAAGATCTCCAATCATAGATTTGTATCTTGTAGGATTCATCGGTGCAAAGACATCTTTTCTTGTTAATTTCTCACTTGTAATCATAGGAGTACTTACCGGTTTAGAATCTCTCATACTAAATTTCTTTAATAATTCCTTAGCATATTTAGTTTGATAGATAAAAATACCTTTCTCAGTCTAAGTAATCTGCAAACCTAAGGAAAATTTCTTCTCACCAATCACAGACATCTCAATTTCTTTCTCCATATTCTTAAAAAATTCTATGCATAATTTATTTTCACCTCCAAAAATAATATCATCAACAAATACTTGAACAATTAGTATATCATCATTAGTGATTTTATAATATAAATTACTATCAACACTGCCCTTAGTAAAACCAAGCTTCATAAGATATTTATCCAACCTTGCATACCAAGCTCTAGGTGCTTTTTTCAATCCATATAAAGCTTTCCTTAAGCTGTAAACCTTATCTATATCATCTGATAGTGAAAAACCATCAGGTTGCCTAATATAAACTTCCTCATCAAGATCCCCATTAAAAAATGCACATTTAACATCCATCTCATAAACCTTGTAGTTTTTGTAAGCAACAAAGGCAAGAAATAATCTTACAACTTCAATCCTAGCTACAGGTGCAAAAGTCTCTCCATAATCAATTCCTTCCTTTTGAGAATATCCTTTACAAACCAATCTATCCTTATTCCTTATAACTTTACCATCCTAATTCAATTTATTCCTAAAAACCCATTTAGTTCCAATGACATTTTTATTTTTAGGCCAGGTAACCAAAGTCCATGTGTTATTTTTCTCAACCTAATCTAATTCTTCTTCCATAGATTTTAACCAATGTTCATCTTTACATGCTTCAATTGCTGATACCGGTTCAACTTGTATAATTAAAAATACTTCATTAGTTTCTAGTCTTCTTCTTGTCATCACTCCATTGCTCTTATCCCCAATGATTTGATCTTCATAATGATTCAATCGCACATACCTAGGAGTCTTCTGACTCTCTATTCCTCTTCCTTTTTCTTTAGTTACTGTATAATTATCTGATGTTACCAGAGTAACTGATTAAACTCTCTATTTTGGTAAAGGTTCTACTGGTTCAGATATAATCATTTTCACTGCTAGTTCCTTCTCATAAACTCTGATTTGACTTTTGTTTAGCTCATCTACTTTGACATTAGTACTCTCCACAATTCTTTGCAATCTCTTGTTATAACATCTATATGCTTGGCTTTCATTATAATAACCAAGAAATATGCCTTCATCACATCTAGGATCAAATTTCCCAATAGTATCATCTCTCTTGATATAACATTTCCTACCAAAAATTCTGAAATACTTAACTATAGGTGTATTGCCAAACCATAATTCATAAGGTGCCCTATCGGTTTCTCCTTTGATATGTACTCTATTGAATGTATAAACCATTGTACTCACTGCTTCTCTCCGGTAGATATGAGGTAGATTAGCTTCCATCATCATTGTTCTAGAAGCATCCAAGATAGTTTTGTTCTTTCTTTCCACAACTCCATTCTGCTGAGGTGTCCGGGGAGCATAAAATTATCTTCTTATACCATGCTTGTCACAAAACTTATTAAAATCATCGTATGTGAATTCTCCACCATCATCTGATCTCAAACATTTAATCTTCAATCCTGTCTTAGTTTCCACTTTACCCTTAAAGATTTCTAACTTTTCAAATGCTTCAGATTTTTCTCTCAAAAAAGTAACCCACATCATTCTAGAATAATCATCAATGATTCGCATGCAATATCTATCACAATGAAAACTTTTAACTCAAGCAGAGCCACACAAATGAGTATGAATAAGAGCAAGAACATCAATTGGTTTATCTTGTATACTCCTAAAAGAGGTTTTGACCTGTTTACCCATTTGACATTATTTACATATCGGATTATAGGGCTTCATAATATTAGGTATATTCCTAACTTCCTTAGTTGAACTGATCTTTACAATGCAATCAAAATTAACATGATACAACCTTTTATGCCATAGCCAACTCTCATCAATGTGTGTTATCAAACATGTCTTTTCACTAGAGTTCAAATGAAATATATTACCTTTTGTCTGTGTACCGATTGTAATCTCCAAGCCAAATCTGTTAATGATTCTGCATTTTCCATCCTTGAACTGTAATTGAAATCCCTTATCTACCAATTGTCCTACACTCAGAAGATTATGCTTCAAAACATCAACATAATAAACATTGTCAGTATTGTTCTTACCATCCAATTATATAGTTCCTTTTCCTTTGATCATACATGCCTTGTCATCTCCAAATCTAACAAGTCCACCATCAAATTGTTGCAAGGACAAAAAATTCCCTTTATCTCTAGTCATATGATGTGAAAAACTAATGTTGATTACCTATTCGTCATTGTCCTCAATTTTAACAACCAATGCCTTCTCAGGTACATTCTCTTCTAGTCCCAAATCATCTTCCTTGATATCCAAGAATACCCATTCTTTTCCATTTCTAGATCCACTAGCAGAGTCTTTTGCTTGTTCATCATTTGAATCAGTAATTCCTTCCTCATTAGCTATGTAGCATGCTTTGTCTATGTTTTTATTGTATTTATACTTATTCTGATATCTAGGGTTAGGCTTAAATGATCTTTTAACTCTTTCTTCAAATGTTGAATTCCTTTCAGGACATCTAGATGCAAAATGACAAATCTTATTACATGCATAACATTTAAAAGGTCATTTTCCTTCATACTTACTTCCTACTGGTCCTTTCAGTACTCTTCTAGAAAATAGTGCTTCAAGTTACTCAAACTCAACATATTCTCTCTTCATATCTTCTAATTATTTTGCATTTAAAGCTTTCTAGTCTTGCTTACCGGTTGCAGATGTAGATGCATGAAAAGCAGGTTCAATCTTCACAGCTTTAGAAGGTCCAAATTCCTCAAGCTCAAAAGAAGATAGTTTTCCAACCAAAGTATCTCTGTTGACAAATGTATTAGCCATTATTCTCAATTCATTAATAACAATAGCCTTCATTTTTTAATCTGGTAGTAGGGCTCTTAGGACTTTAGAAAAAATTTCATCTTCGCTCAGAGTTCCACCACAACATTGAATTCCCATAACAATCTAATTTACTCTTTCCATAAATGCATTAATCCTTTCATCTTCTTCCATTTTAAGGTTTTCATATCTCACCAGGTAACCATCAAGTTTAGCAATCTTCACTGTAGGGTCACCTTCATTAAGAGTCTCCAACTTATCCCATATAGCCTTTCCAGATGATTTCTCCGTTAATCCAATTATTTGCTAATCAAAAAGTGCACACAAGAGGGCTTCTCTTTCTCTACAATCATTCTCAAGCTCCTTGTCCAGGTTAGCCGGAGAAGGATTGCCAGATCCTGAATTATGGGCTATGACAACATTCTGTGTGATCTCCCAAATCTCCTTGCCAAAACATCTTAGATAAGTCTCCATCTGAATCTTCCATATTATGTAATTTGTTCCATCAAGCCTCGGAATATCTCTTCGAAAGATAGTTATAAAAGAACTGGATGAACTTGAACTGTTAGTCGCCATAGGATCTTCCTCAAGTGGTTAAGCTTTCTGCAGAGAGGACAAAAGCTCTGATACCAATTGTTAGATAGTTCAGATAATCGAAAGACAACAAAGAGGGGGGGGGTGAAGAAGTTGTTATAGATTATCAGAAGTATTACCATTTTAAAATTTAATACCGGAACCCAAGACAATAATACTAGAATAGAAGTTAATCAATTAAGCATAAACAATAATCATAGAATAAAAGCTATCCACACAACACCAAGATTTGTATGTAAAAAACTCGGTAAAGGTAAAAACCATAGTGGGAAGCCTACCCACAGTCAGATAATACTTCTACAATAAGTATGTAAATTACAATGAAGGGGCCTGAACTTGTAGAAAGGCCTACAACCTAGAGCACACTGCTCATCACAAAAGGAGCCTCACTAACTACATATAAATCTAGACTACAATCTAAAGAAGTGTTGAACTACAAAAGATAGCATCTCCTATGCCTGAGTACAGTTCCAGTTAATCTCAATTCCAGTTGACTAAATCTTCTTACATAATCCCAATTTGATCTCCAATGATCAACTAACTCTTCTTCTTGAATGATATTACATTATTTGTATATTATATTCATTGACCTCTTATATTAACCATGATGATCTACAATGAGATCTTACATCTATATATATAAACCCTCGAGCATAAACAATCAGGTCGGCCACCAAATAATAAACTGATTAAATAATTACAAACCATGTCGGCCTTAGAACAAACAAGTAATATCAACACATAAGACATCCTATAAATACATCAATAGGTCCTATCCTCATGTTACATTAAAGTCGGTCCATAACCTAGATCAACCGGGACCAATTATAGGTCCACACGCTTCAATAGTGATCTCCATCCACCAAGTCTCGAACATGATCACCAACAACATCTTGAAACTCCATCAGAAGTTGCACCAACACCACTTATGCAATTCATCAAAGATCTCCATCAAAAGCTCTGTCGGTGAAACCCTCACCTGAACCAGAAACCTATCTTCTAAGCAAGAAGGATAGCATCCGATCTCTAGACCAAAACCAGCTGACCAAATATGAGTATAAGTACCATAAAGAAAACAATTCCTTCACTAGATTATATCGGAGCCTACCGGATCAAGCCGCATCCAAGCTAACCAGAAACCACTCAACCTACCAGGACCAAAAGGGTGTCGGTAAAGCATTCAAACATCTAGTGTTGACATCAATGACAAAACATCAATGCAACACATAATCAATTCCACCAAATGACCAACACATATGTCTTGGGTTCCATTTATGTCATAAGGCAGAAATTTACTTGTTCATTATTCTTTGTTCTCCTTTTTTACACACCATCATTCTTGTTTCCTATAATCTGATCCTCGGGGTGATTTTTTTGAACATACTTATTTGGATCTTTGCTCGGTGTCTCTTCTTCTTGTTCACTTTAAGATTGTGCTTCCTCTTTCATAAATGGTTCCTCATTCTGATTTGTTAGACAATTCAGATAACTAGAAGACAACTGAGAGTGGGGGTGAATCAGTTGTCATAGATTATCAGAAGAATTAGCAATTTAAACTTTAATACCGGAACCCAAAACAATAATACCAGAATAGCAGTTAATCCAATTAAGCATAAACAATAATCATAAAATAAAAGCCATCCACACAACACCAAAATTTGTACATGTAAAACCTGGTAAAGGGAAAAACCACAATGGGAAGCCTACCCACAGTCAGATAATACTTATAAAGTAAGTATGCGAGTTACAATGAAGGGGCTTGGAATTGTAGGAAGGCCAACAACCTAGAGCACACTTCTCATCAAAAAAGGAGCCTCACTGACTACATATAAATCCAAACTACAATTTGGAGAACTGTTGAACAACAAAGATAGCATCTCCTCTGCCAGAGTATAGTTCCGGTTAAGCTCAATATCGGAGGATTAAATCCTCTTACATAAACCCAATTCGATCTCCAATGATCGACCAACTACTCCGCCTGAATGATATTACATTAATCACACATTACATTCCTTGGCCATGACCTCTTACATTAACCAAGATGATCTACAATGAGATGTTACATCTATATATACAAACCCTCAACCATAAACAATCAAGTTGGCCACCAGACAATAAACTAATTACATAATTACAAACCATGTCGGCCTTAGACCAAAACAAGTAATTTCAGGACATAAGACATCCTGAAAATACATCAATAGGTCCAATCCACACGTTACATTAATGCCAGTCTATAACCTAGATCAACCAAGACCAAGTATTGGTCCACACACTTCAGCAATGATCTCCAAACATCAAGTCTCGAACATGATCACCAAGCACATCCTGAAACTCTATCAGAAGCTGCACTAATATCACTTATGCAATTCATCAAAGATCTCCATCAAAAGCTCTTCCAGTGAAACCCTCACTGAAACTAGGAACCAATATTCTAAGCAAGCAGGATAGCATCCAATCATCAAACCAAAACCAACTGACCAAGTATGAGTATAAGTATCATGAACAAGCCAATTCCATCACCAGATTATACCAGAGCCTGTCAAATCATACTGGATCCAAGTTAACTAGAAACCACTTATCCTAACAAGGCGAGAAGGGTGTCGATAAATAATCCAAATAGATAGTGTTGACATCAATGACAAAACATAAATGCAACACATAATCAATTCCACCAAATGGCCTATAATCTCCCCCTTTGGCATTGATAGTAACACTAGATGTGGAAAACATCTAAGTACCAAGAAATGTAAAGCAAGTCTCCCCTATGGAAGACAACCAACAATCACTTGCATATAGATCTGAATATCAGTATCTCTCCCCCTGTGAATAATATTTCTGTAAAGTTCTGAATTTTTTTTACTTTTAATATCTCTCCCCCTTTGACATTTATCATTTTCTTTCTTTAAAATTTTCACATTAATATCTCTCCCCCTTTGACATCAATGCTAGAAATCTGACAGAAATATCAAAGAAAAAACATAAGCCTTTGAATCTCAAAGCTGAGTACTCCTCCTAAGCAATAGCATCCTACATCAATGTCAGAATGAATAGTATCTTAGATAATGCATGTCAGACTGATGCTAGACCGCATCAATAAAGTCTCTGTCGGAGGGGCAAAAACTCCCAATCTGTCTCTTAGGTACTCAAATGATTCATTGGATAAAGGTTTAGTGAAAATATCTGCAATCTGCTCTTTAGTGTTCACATAAACTAGTGTGACTTCATTTGCTTCCACCTTCTCCTTCACAAAGTTATACTTGATAGATATGTGCTTAGTCTTAGAATGAAATACCAGATTCTTTGACATATCAATAGTAGTGAAATTATCACAGTGAATAACTACTAATGCATCACAATCCACCTTTATACCCTTCAACATTTTCTTCATCCATAAAAATTGTGTATAGTTAGTAGCAGCAACAACATACTCATCTTAAGCAATTAATAGAGAAGTACATGATTGTTTCTTGCTGATCCATGAAACCAACTTCTTACAAGAAAGAAAGCTCCTCCGGAAGTACTTTTCTAGTCATCAACATCTCTAGCCCAATCAGTATCTGTATATGCACATAAAATGAGGTTATCATCCTTAGGATGCCACAAGCCATATTCTGATGTACCTTGCAAGTATCTAAAAATCCTTTTCATTGCCATCTCATGATTTTCTCTAGGATCACTCTGAAATCTTGAAACAATACAAACATCATTCATAATGTCAGGCCTACTCTGAGTCAAAGAGAGCAGACCTCCAATCATAGATTTATATCTTGTAGGATTTACCGGTGCAGAAACATCTGTTCTTGTCAATTTATCACTTGTAACCATAGGAGTACTTACTAGGTGTGTGAAAAGTGGACCAGTATCTGCAAGCTGGAATACACAACACTTCAATTAAGTCATTAGATGCTTGGTTAGTAAATCAATAATCAATGAATAATAAACCATTACAAAGCGACCCATTGCCTTCTAGTAGATACGAGTTTAGATTGCTCTCAAATTTCTAAGCTATCCAGTGACTAGACAACACCTAAATGAAGGATTTTTAAATCTATATGAGCATTAACATGAGCTAAATAGATGCAAGATTTAAGCTAGATATGCAAGATTAATCTAACATGATTTAAGAAATATATGAATATTTAAGCTAAATGATTTAAGAAATATGAAATAACTAATATGCAATATCTTAATGCAAATTATCAATGAACCTAGAGCAAAAACAACATAATAACAATATATTCTCCAAGATCTTTGAATGAGAGATGAGATCCTGAATTTATAGAAAATTTAGAAAGAAACCAAAGGCTAAGATCAAATGATGATGAGCGGTCAAGATTTTCCAAGAGGAAGCAAAATCTAGGTGAATTGATGTGATTGGATTCTTTTCTCAGTTTTAAAGGAAATTGAAGTAAAATTAAGATAAAAACAGAAAAAAAACTGATTTATTCTCTATTTCATTCAATTTTAATATTTAATTGTTTTAATTGCTTTCTTTGAGATTTTTTATCAATTTTTAATTTGTTTTTTCAAGATTATCTCCAATTGATTTCTTTTCTCAAATTTTAATTCTTTTTTTTGTCAATTAATTCCTTTTTTGATTTATTTCCTTTTTTGAAGATTTGTGCTCATAATTTCCAATTCCTCTTTCTTGATTTGTTTCCTTTTTGAAGATTTATGGCAAATTTTATTTATTTTTCAAATTAATTCCTCTTTTTTGATGATTTAATGGCAAATTGATTTATTTAATTAAATATGCTAGGATATTTAATAAAATAAATAAGATAATTGTTTAAAATGATTTACTTGGAATGATCAATTAATTAAATAAATATTTAATTAATATTGAGTGATTAATTTTGCCATGTGGCATTGATGATTTTAGAAATTAATTGTGTGCTCAAGATTTATTTAATTGCCTTTGATTAGGACCTTGGTGATGTTGTCGAGATTAGGGGCCCATGGTTTAGATGACCATTTTTAGGGTATTACATTTGCCCCTCTTTGAATTAATGTGCGAGTAGCGCGTTGGTTCAAAGAATAGTTGATGTCTAGGAGATACTAGTTCTGAACTTGATTGATCGCGAACTAGATGAAGAGCAAGGTATTCAACTTGTTTTCAAGTGATGAAACTAAATAGAGTTGATTAAAGCGATACCGATCCCAAACTTGATTGAACTAGGAATGATAGAGAGTGAAGATACTGAACTTGAACTTCATTGATCAAGAAGCAGATCTTACTGATCTAGAACTTGATTGAACTAGACACAGTGAGTGAAGATAAAATCGATCTTGAACTTGATTGATCAAGATACGATGAGTGAAGATAAATTGTCCAGCTTGATTCGATGCGATGAAACTGAACACCTACTTAGATTGAGTGTGATCAAAGATACTCTTTAAACCCTTGATTGAGTTTAAATGAATAATCAGCTTGATGAAAAGTGATGAAGCTAATTAACATTAAGACATTGATTCAGATGAAGACAATATCAACTTGATTTTAAGCGATAAAACTAATATGCCCCTAGCGATTGATTCGATTCAGATGATCGATAGATCTCAATTTGATATAAAGTGATGAAGTTGAGATGCCCCTAGCAATGAGGTCTTATTTGATTGTCTTTAGTTGAAAAGATTTTTTTATTTATTTTTGCTCGACTTTTGATAAAGATTTGAAAATTTTATCAACATTGAAGATGTGAGGTCATAAGGTCACGAGTACATCCCCTCGGGAGCGAAATCGAAAGATAGTGAGGGTACATGATGATAGGCAATTTGGAGCGATGATATTGATTTGAGCATGAAAGTGATTCAAAGGAATATTTGAGTGATAAGAAATTGAGCGTAATTTGAAGAAGAGAATGAGCAATTGATGAAAGCACTAAGTGGTCAACATCGTGAAATTTTGATGAGAGAATTGACATCAGATTTTGATTTTGATCCTGAAAATGGACTCAGGACAGCCGATTTACGAGCTCTTGATTTGATTTCATCATACTTGTGTTGATCGATTATGAGATGTTGTTCTATATGCTTTATTCTATATGTATGCATATATTTTCAATATAGATGAATGAATGCAAATGGAATATGGGTGTTTATTTTTGTTTCTTTTTATGCAAATAAATGAGGAGAATGAGTAACTAGTAATGCAATTGTTTATTTTTCTTCATGCAATAATATGAATACAAATAAGTATAAAATGAAATATACAAATCTATATAAGATGCTCAGTATGCAGCTAACATCTCAATACACAAATACTCAATCAGAGAAATGATGATGAAAAAGAGACCACTTAGCTAAGAAATGATGAAGCTTCCAACTCTCATTTAGAAGATAAAAAAATCAGTGTTACCATACCGAAATCACTCTAAATTCATGAGATGCGGAATAAAATGCAAGATGAGATGCAAAATGAGATGCAACCTAAACCTATTCACTGGATTTGAAAAGCTTAATTTTCATCATTGAGTGTTTTACAAACATAGCAGGCAGATTAGAGTTCCTTTCTTTTCATGCAATATTAATTATCTTGTTTGCAATGACCCTTTTTTTGTTCATATCCTTGGATGGATTTCATAGGAACCTGGATTGCATGATAAAGAAATTCCCTCAAAATAGACAAAGAAATGATGGGAACTCCCTGTAGCATTCAAATAAGCGGAGTCGAGGTATGTGTGGCGATTTCACCTCAATGTGAAGGCGCTTATCACAAACACCCAGCTGATTAGATGTTTTTAGATCATCAAAATCATTCCTACAAGCAGAAAAACAAAGAAAATATTATGCCCCCAATCCTTGCTCCTCTTAGTCAAGATAGACTTCCTCGAGTTACTTAGAGAGAATAATAATTGAAAACCAATGTAAAAGACAACACACAAAGAAAATTTCATGCATAGCTCAAATTGTTTAGTGATTTTTTTCTGTTATGTTGTTTTGCTTGTTTACTCAGTGATAAAAAATCTCCAGTAGTTAGGAGACAGGTGACTGACTCAGAGTGGATGACCAGGGACCACTGACTAAAAGATGACTTGGTTGATATTGCTTAGGACATGTAAATTGCTAAGTTGATTACCCTAAGATCAGGACAATGATTGGTTTCAAGCCATGATGGTTTTGAAAGATCCAGGATGTCACAAAAGTGACTAAAAGTTATGTACAAATAAAATCAAATAATGCATGAAAGTGGGAATGCCAATGTTGTGTTGATAGATGGAGCGCTTAAGCACAAGAGGCGCCTGTTTGCTAGGTTTTCACCTGCTTGGCAGAGATGCATTTTTTTCTTACCGAGGTGCCTGTTTACCAAGTTTTCACCAAGGCATTTTGTTTCTTTTTCCTTTTTTTTTTCCTTTTTTTTTGAATTTCTTCAGGACTTTTTTCTCATTTTTAGGATTTCTTCAGGACTTTTTTTTGATTTTTAGGATTTCTTCAGGACTTTTTCTGATTTTTAGGATTTCTTCAAGACTTTTTCTAATTTTTAGGATTTCTTCAGGAATTTTTATGATTTTTATGATTTCTTCAGGACTTTTTTAGATTTTTATGATTTCTTCAGCACTTTTTCTGAATTTTAGGATTTTTTCAGAACTTTTTCACTGTATAGGCTGCTGGAGCAGAGAATATTTAGGTGAAGAATTTCTTCAGATGGATGGTGTTGATTGGTTCACAGAGTTGTTCTCCTACTGATGTTGAAAGTTGATAGGCACCAAAGCCAAAAGCTGCAGCAACGATATAGGGACCCAGTCAGTTGGGTTCAAACTTCCCTTTGTTATCTCAAAACTATTGATTTTTAGGATTTTCTCTTAGAACTAGGTCACCAACTTGAAATTCTCTTTGTCAAACCTTCTTGCTATATCCTCTAGACATTCTCTTTTGATACACTCTGAGATGATCAAACACCACTTGTCGATGCTCATCCAACAATTTGAGCTCTTGCAATCTAGATATTCTATAATCTTCATTAGTAACAAGACCTTGCAAAGAAACTCTTAGAGATGGTATTTCCACCTCAATAGGTAATACTACTTCGGACCCATACACCAAAGAAAAAGGTGTATCCCCAGTAGGTGTTCTGACACTTGTTCTATAAGCCCACAGGATAGGTTTGAGCTACAGATGCCAATCCTTTCCAGATTTATTGACTGTCCTGTGTAAGATAGTCAACAGATTCTTGTTAGATGCTTCGACTTATCCATTACATTGAGGGTAGTGTAGACGTATAAAAATGACCATATTCCTAAATAAATATTTTATGTTCATTTCTCTATTTGATTAAATCCAATTTAATTAAATTATCCATGTTCCTCTATTTAATTAAATAAATTACTTAATTTATTTAAATAAATTCACTATACCATTTAATGAATAAATCATTTTATTCAATTAAATCCCCCCTATCCACTTTTAATTAAATTCAAATTTAATTAAATAGTTATCCCAAATTGAATAAATCAAATTTATTTAATTACAACCAAATTGAATGAATTAAATTATTTCAATTAAATCCTATTATCCCTCCATCCACTTGCAAAATCCCAAACCCCTTTCTAATCCCTTCTAGAATCTTCTAAACACTTCTAATTAACCTAACCCTCCTCTAAATTTTGTCACATCCCTAAGCAAAGGGAAGTCACTTCTCAAATGGCTCAAAGTCTTTGATAACCATTAAAGGTTTTCAACCTTCAACCACCAAAACCCTTAAAGTCTTTGAAAACCATTGAAGGCTTCCAACCTTCAACCATTTAATCCCCAAAGTCTCCAATAACCATTAATGGTTAAGTCAAACCCTCCCACATTGTTAAAACATTTGTTTTGACTCAACCTCTATCCAACCCAAGGGTCTCATCAGGCCATTAATGCTTTGACCATGATTATCTCTTAATCATTTGCACAAAGGTTTATCCTTGGATTAACTCTTAATCCAGTGGGTAAGCCTAACTTAGACTTGACCCTTAGCCTTTAGATAACCATGAGGTCTTTTTAGGCCTTTAATGCCTCCAACCTCTTCTCTTAACCCAACCCTATGTTGACACTTGTCACCATTTCATTGGTGCCAATTGTACACATGGATCCCCAACTTTCAAACCTGACCCTTGATTAAACCATTCAATCTTGACCATCCATTGCCCTGTTTGTACTATAAATAGAGCTCTCATTCCTCCATTTTTATCAATCATCTTTCAAATTTGAAGCATTACACTTATGCTCAAATTCTTTCAAGCTTTCATATCATTTTTATGCTCCTCATTTAGCCTCTTTTAGATCAGCAATTAGACAAATATGCATATTTAGAATAATTTCTTTATCATTTTAGCTCAATCATAGACTAAATATAGTATGCTAGGATAGTATTCATACTAATCTTGTCATCTGTGTGGGGGAAAAAGAGAGACTAGGTTAACATGCCCTAATCCTACCTCTTGTCACACATTACGGAATACGAAAGAGCCTAGAGGTATCGCACAATTGGCTACTTCTTTTTGTGAAAGAGAGAGCCATGGGCTACCTATTAGGGTTTCTATTCCTTTGTTGTAATTGAAAGGTAAGATTATGCAAGTCCAATTCCTAACCCTAAAATGCAAGTATGAGCTAACAACAAGATTGCAGAATTGAACTTAAACAATGGAAAGCTATAAACACAAGGATAAAACAAGAATGCAAATGCGTACCCGGAGTCAAAATCTGAGTGGAAATGTTCGGGACGGGGGCGCGGGCGCTACTGTCCTGATTCTGCACCTGAAACTACACTTGAAACTGCTATTTTGCACTCTGGAAAACTGTCTGAAATGCTGTCTGTCAGGAGGACCAGGGCGCCCAGCACCCCTGTCCTGATAGGACCAGGGTGCCCCACGCCCCTGTCCTGGTATTCTGCTCTGCAATTTGGTGTGGGGTGCTGTCTCGACCTACTTTTTCTGAATCTGCAACCTGCGGCGTTGTCCGAGTCCTGAAACCTGCACTTATATCTGAAAAGGGTGTTTGGGCGGCTATATAGGGTTTTGCCTTAGTCAAACCCCCGCTTCGGTGATTTCCACCTCCACGAATAGCCAAGTTGTATTGTAAAAGTAATGTGTGTGCAGACCTTGTGTGTGTGCAAGATGTAAAATGCAAGTAAGCAAGCTAGAGAAACCTAGAAAGTAAACCCTAATTGCTTGTAAATGATAATGTAAATGCTCTAAATCAAGATGCAAAGTGATCTAAAGCATGAATAAATGAGATATTGAAGCTTATGCAAAGACATGAAAACAACATGAAATCATACCCAACCCCCAAGGGAGAGGTACAAGCCAATCTTCAGTCGGTAATCTCCTATTGTTCTTCAATGTCTTCCAAGCCCTAAATGGATGAATGGATTTAATAAATGCTTGATAGAGGGATGTTGAAAGTTGTTGAAGTCTTCAAAGATCTGCTCTTTTGCTGCATATGAGGTTCCTGAAAACAAAATTCTGATCTCTTCAAATGAAGAAAGAGAGCTCTTATGTATGAAACCCTAGGTCGCAATTTCGTCTTTTGGCTGAGCTAGAGATTGAATATCCTGCCAATTTCTTGGGGTTAAGCTTTATTTTATGATTGGATCGCGCTCCTAAAATTTTGAGAAAAATGTCTGGGACCGTGTGCACTCTGGGCGCCATGGTCCCGGTAACTTTTCACCAAATTTTCAGGGCCATCATATATGATGATTTTAGAGAGAATCCCGAAGTTACAGGTGATTTTGAGATGTTTTGACCCCCGAAATCAAGCCTCCAAGTTCAAAATAGGACTTAATTAGGGTTTTCAATTAGATGATGTATTGGAGGAATAACATGAAAAGGGGCACACTTTAACGAAAGGGCCCAACTTTATGATGTGGAGGATGATGAAATAGGACCTTAGACCTAATTAATTTGATTAATTAAGTGCTAAAGGGGAAATGCAATGCAAAATGCAAACCGCGCCAAGGCGGGTGCTAAACTAGGTGTGAAATTGTACTGCCTTAGCAAGTGCGTACAATTTACGATGCTAAATTTAGCCCCCACTTATCGGTCATATGAGTACTACGTGCATATGCAAGCTAAAGTACAGAAAGTAAACATCATTTGAAAAAGGATATATCCATAAGTTGTCGGACGAAGCCCCCAGCGGTATCTGCAGTACACAGTTAGGAATCGCACCCTACAAAACACACGTTAGATCACAAAATCACCTAATGCTTACTAAGGAAGGTGATGAAATTTGTGAGTAGCTATATGCCCCCCC
The DNA here is from genome assembly GCF_030272615.1 of Cryptomeria japonica. Classification (NCBI taxonomy): domain Eukaryota; kingdom Viridiplantae; phylum Streptophyta; class Pinopsida; order Cupressales; family Cupressaceae; genus Cryptomeria; species Cryptomeria japonica. The sequence continues at coordinate 573,164,555 of NC_081405.1, forward strand.
CTATTTTGACTTTCTTATTAGGGAGGTAAAACAGGGTAGCATGTTTACTTATGACAAATTGTGTTAGAGAGTATTGATGAGGGATGTTCACTGAAAAGGCTTCATCAGAGCACTTTTTGGAACATCCCGAGAGTAGGGGAGCGAAAATACGATTCTTACGCAACAAACGGTTCAAAAATCGCATCTCCCAAACTCAAGTTATGATGAAATGAGTGATAGAGGAAAATTAGGGTTTTGAAAGTAAATGTAAAAGAATGAAAGTATATACCTTGAAAGTGACATTTGCATTTGTCACTTTGTTGATTTCTGAATACTGTTCATTGCAGTGGAGCCCACATAGCCATCACCATGCCTTCACGATGACCGGAGCATCCCACGAGGATTGAGATCATGCGACAGGTCGTGATCGACGACGAGCCACTAGACGAGGTGAGTTGACTGAACTTTGACTTTTGATTTTCTGCATTTGACTTTCTGTGATAGTTTGCGGACCCTGGAACTCGACCATGGGTCCCACACAGGGCGCCATGGTCCCTTCAGGGTGCCATGGTCCCTGTGGGGTGCCATGGTCCCTGACAGAGTGCCATGGTCCCTGACAGGGCGCCATGGTCCCAATCAGGACTTGGCCAGAGATACCAGGGTTAGCATATGATGTTCGATAGTTTGCATGAATGATTTTGATGATTGAGTACTAATTATAGTTATATTTTTGTGATGCAGGGTCTCTCGTACATGAGAGAACACACGGCGGGGCAGATTCTTCGTAGTTTGCGAGATCAGATTCCCCGACTTACTCAGGCAGAGAGAGACACATTGTCGATAGTAGGTTTGTGGTCTATGATTCTTATGCCGGCCATCCGATTTCATCCTGCGATGCTGATGGCACTCATGGAGGGATGGGATCCTGACACATGCACGTTCCAGCTTCCAGTAGGAGAGATGACGGTGACAGTTGAGGATGTATACCGCATTCTTTGCCTACCGATCAGAGGAGCTACCATGACATATGCGACCGATCGGTCAGTAGAGGATTATCAGAGGGAGCAGGTATATTGCATAGGGAGAGTCATGCCGAGTGAGACAAGAGGTCGTATCATGGTCAGCTGGCTCTTACATCCTACAGGAGAGGTGCCCCTCATGAGACGTCTTATGATAGCCATCATTGCACTAGCTATCTGCCCTAACGGGCGAGGTACACACATGCATGGGGGTCTCACATGGTGCATCAGGGCTATGGAGAGACACAGGAGAGTATATGCCTAGGGTCGGAGTATGCTTGCACATCTCTATCATGACCTCGAGGAGTATGTTTTCGGACAGGGTTGTAGCTTGATGACATGCACACTTCTGCAGGTGTGGATATTTGAGCACTTTACATGCACCAGGCCTGTCGGCTATCTGATGAGTACAGCTAGCGAGCGACCTAGGGTATTTGCTTATCCACTTACCAGTGAGTGGAGATTTGGAGATCTATTATATTGGAGAGTGATAGTTGATAGATTGACAGCTGAGGTGACCATGTGGAAACCATATCTGCGGATGCACAGATGGGATGGGATGGAAAGATAGTTAGCATGCCTACAGAGGAACCGCCTACTGAGAGGACGATATCCCCACATCATAGTCCCATTCTACTTTGACCGAGTACGGAGGCAGTTTGGGCTAGAGCAGTGTGTTCCAGCCGATGTGCCCATCTACACTCAACACTCCCGAGTCCTTCCCAGACCTAGAGCAGTAGCGAGACCGATGATAGATGATATCGAGATCACCGATATAGAGGGATCCGACCAGGATGTGGTCACTGATTATGCTACAGATCCTGAGGCACAGCGCAGGTATCTCTCATGGTTTATGAGATCATACCCAGGGCCTATCTTTCCACCAGATCATCCGACAGGCCATCCGGGCCCATGGAGACATGGAGACCGAGATGAGGATCAGGGATCCAGGTCGGAGGAGGGAGAGGGTCATGAGGAGGCAGGAGATCCTGATCTTCCTATAGGAGATTATCCTAGTGCTGAGGAGGAGGAGGACGAGGATGACGATGAGGAGGAGAGAGATGATGATGAGGAGAACGAGGATATAGATGAGGATGGGGATGACGAGGAGGAGGAGGATAGAGATGATGAGGAGGGGTCAGATGCTGCTCCCCACCATTCAGGAGATGATACCATAGCCCTGGATCCTCCTCTTATTCCCCAAAAGGGGGAACATGAGGTGATACGGAGACCTGTTTCTAGTACGGGCCAGCCTACACCCATTATGCACAGATTATTCGAGCGTGGGGAGCCTAGTAGTTCCCAGTCACAGATGCTACCATATCATGATCCCTATTGGCATGAGGGAGATCCAGGTATAGTAGGTTTATATGGATTGATTGATGTTTTGATGATATAAAATGGTACTAACACAAAATCTGTTCCACTGCTACAGCTAATGTGCAGGAGTGGCGCTCCTTGATCCAACAAGCAGTGACAGATATCTCCATGACAGCACAGATCCCTAGTTCCTCACAGGTTGCTTATAGACCTCAAGGGAACACGGGTCGGCATGATGATTTGTTTTCCCCATTTCGAGTACAAGTAGAGATATGGAGGGAGAGAGAGCGGGCTCTATCAGAGGACCTTCAGCAAGCACAGCGTGATCTAGCAGCAGCTCAGGCCGAGGCTACCTTGTATCGTGCTATCCTTATGGATAGGGATTGTAGGAGTTCCTCTCGGAGCCATTCATGATCTATATCACGGTATACGCCTATGGGTCCACCTGCACGGCCGGATCAGGAGGGAGCTTCTAGTCGTCACTCTCCAGCCACCAGCCCTAGGGATAGGAGATGATCTTATGATGTAGGGTAGGTCACATTTTGGATGTGTAGTGACCTACCTTTGTATATTGATCCACACACACACACATATATATATATATATATATACATGCTTCTTTGTCTCAAACGTGTTATCTTTAATGTCTAAAAACAATGTGTATTTTGATTAAAGTTAATACATTTGGTAGATGTACATGTATGTTCTGAATTTAATTTTCATGTGATTGATTTCTCAATGCTCCAGGATTAAATTGATACATGTGTGACTTAATTAAAATATTTAATCAAGTACTACATTGATGATAGGGAGGAAAGTATGTATTAGGCCTACGAATCATATAACCAATGTGATTTAATTTGAATTTAAACACAACATGACATGATTCAACTTAACACATAAAAACATTGTATAATATGTCAACATAATGAAAATGTAAATCTTTTGTAATTTACATAAATGAATTCAAGACAAACCATAAAATAAAGACACATGCTTTTCAGGAACGAAGCAATATAGATTTAAACAAAACATCATTTAATTCTATTTTCTCTAACCGAAGATATGTTAACATATTATCCAATTTTGAAGAAGTGAGAAAGGAAATAGATAAATGATAAGGAATGAGGCATTAAGCATAGTATCTACGCAAGTGCATAGCATTTATAGGGTCTTTAAGAGGCGTACCATCTACATCCGCTATTTTGTAAGCACCTGATCCATAATCTTCAATAACGATATATGGTCCAAGCCAATTAGGGCTGAATTTTCCCTTTTCTTCAGGTAAGGCATTCACATTGCGTTGATTCTCATAGAGCACTAAGTCACCCACTGAGAAAGAACGTTGAATAACCTTATCATTATAGCTTCATTGTAGAGTTTTTTGATACGCTTAAATATGCTCAAGAGCATTTATACGCTGTTCATCAAGCATCTCAAGCTATTGAAGTCTTTGTTCTCTATAGGAGTCATCATCTATTATACCTTTGAGAGAAACTCTAAGTGATGGAATCTCTAATTCTAAAGGCATAATAGCATCAGCACCATAAACAAGATTATGAGGAGTAGTTCCTATGGCAATTCATACACTCGTTCGGTAGGCCCAAAGAGCATAGATTAGCTGAGTACTCCAATCCTTACCATGCTTGTTCACGGTTTTGCAAAGAATTTGTTTGATTATTTTATTGGATGATTCGGCTTGACCATTTGATTGAGGATAGTATGGTGTAGAAAATTGATGTTTAATATGATATTTTTCGAGGAATTGCTTCACGTCTTTATTCTTAAATGATGTCCCATTATCAGAGATTATAGTCGAAGGTATCCCAAATCGAGAAATAATGTTTTCTAGAAGAAATCGACAAATCACTTCGGCTATAGTGGAGCGAAGAGGAACAACTTCTACCCACTTTGTAAAGTAATCTGTTGCAGTTATAATGAAAATATGTCCTTGAGATGAAGGAGGAGAGATTTTACCGATGAGATCCAACCCCCATGCAGAGAAAGGCCAAGAAGCTACCTGAGAATAGAGTTCTTGGGCAGGAGCATGAATCAAATTATTGTGTTGTTGACATTGATGACATTTCTTAACAAATGAAAAAGAATCCTGCTGCATAGTTTGCCAATAATATCCCATGCGAAGCAATCTTTGAACCAAGGATTTACCTCCAAAATGCCCCCCACAGGCACCTGAATACGCCTCTTCAAGAGCAATAGGGATTTTTGATTTGTTAAGACAGCGAAGGAGAAGACCGTTATAACCTCTTCGATAAAGAATATTAGAAAGAATAATATACCTAGTGGACAACTTGCGAACTCTAGCCCTGGTGTTCCTATTGGCGGAATTAGGAAAGGTACCATCAACCAAGTATCTTACGATATGTGAGTACCATTCATTTGAGTCTATGAAGTTGCAACATGTCACCAGGCTGGAATCATCTACAATAGCTGGAGAAGTAAGGTTGTGAATAACAAATTTAAGATCAACCACAGGGTCCTCTAAAGATACCAGAGAAGCCACACATGCCATTGCGTTCGCATGTCGATTATCTTTTCGAGGAACAGGTTCTATGGTGTAAGAATCAAATTTTTGTAACAAAGAGATAGCAAGGTCTTTATATTGTGATAACTTGTCTTGTTTTGCTTGATACAGTCCCGTTACTTGTCTTATAATTAGTTGAGAATCTCCAAAAATATGTATGTGTTTTATATTCAGGGCTAAGGCTGCCTTTATTCCTGCTATAAGAGCCTCATACTCAGCAATGTTATTGGTACATAGGAAATTGAGACCATAAGATAAGGGAATAGACTTCTTTGTAGGAGAAATCAGAACAACACCTGCCCCCGATCCCGTACGACACTTAGAGCCATCAAAATACAACTCCCAAGTTTCATCTTTCTCTGTACAAAGAATGAAGTCATCAGGAAAAGACTCAGGGTTAGGGAAGGAGAAAGGTGAAGGGGCCTCAACTAGGTGATCGGTCAACGCTTGCCCTTTAATTGCTCTTTGTGAAACAAATTTAAGGTCAAATTCAGTTAACATCATAACCCACTTAGCTAGGCATCCTGATAAATCAGTTTTAGAGAAAAGATGCTTCAAAGGATCAAACTTTACCATGACGTGGACTTCTGAGTTTAAGAGATAATGTCTCAATTTCTGAGTCGCAAACACCAAGGCCAAGCATTGTTTTTCTATCGCAGAATATCGGGTCTCATAATCGAGTAAGGTACAACTTATATAATAAACTAGACACTCCTTACCATCTTTATCATGTTGTGCCAATAATGCTGCAAGAGCATGAGAGGACGTAGCTGTATAAAGAAGGAAGGGTTTAGAAGATTCAGCCAGTCGAAGGATAGGAGGATTAGCCAGATACATTTTTAAATCTTCAAATGCTTGCTGACAATCTTCATTCCATTGAAAAGTGATATTCTTTTTGAGAAGTTGAGTAAAAGGAAAAGTACGATCCGCAAGTTGAGATACAAACCTACGAATAGATTGAATTTTTCCTTGTAAGCTTTTGAGTTGAGACACGTTTCTAGGAGGTGGCATGTTGATAATAGCATCTATTTTCTTAGTATCCACCTCAATCCCACAATGCGAAACTATGAATCCTAATAGTTTTCCACTATCCACACCAAAAACACATTTTCGGGGATTCAAGCACATGTGATATTTACGAATCCTTTCAAAGATTTGACGAAGGATCTTAATATGATCTATGCGAAGAATGGATTTGGCTAAAACATCATCAACATAGTCTTCTAAAATCTTATGCATGTAATCATGAAAGATAAGGGTCATCGCTCGTTGATAAGTTGCACCGGCATTTTTAAGTCCAAAAGGCATCATTATCCAACAAAACGTACCCCAAGGAGTGGTGAAAGCGGTTTTGAATTGATCTTGAGGGTTAATGAAAATTTGATTGTATCCTGAAAAACCATCCATGAAGGATAACAAGGCATGTCCTGCCGTAGAATCAACTATCATGTCAATGTTTGGAAGAGGGAAATCATCTTTTAAAGAGGCCTTATTTAAATCTCGAAAATCGGTACACATTCTTATTTTATTATTTGGTTTAGCCACAGCGACAATATTTGAAATCCATGGGGAATAATCAATAGGGCGGATAAATCCAGCCTCCAATAACTTTTCAATCTCAGCCTTAACAAGCAGAGCCACCTTAGGATTCATTTTTTGAATCTTTTGTTTCATGGGCTTAGCATCAGGGACTAAGACAATATTATGAGTAACAATCTTAGGATCTATACCAGGCATGTCAGAGTATGTCCAAGCAAAGATCTCGAGGAATTCATGCAATAAATCTTCATATTGTTTTTGTTCCTCTTCATCCAAACATTTTCCAATTTTAATAACTTTTTCTTCATTGCAAGGATCCATCTTAACATTAGTGGTGTCACTTATGAGAAGATTACTTTGTTGAGGAGTATCCTTTAACTGAGGGAATTCTTTCACAATCTCATCATTATTAATCTCTTTTCCAAAATAGGCTTCAGTGTTCAAACAATAAGGGAGTCTCCTATTGTGATGATAACGAGGAAGAGTATCATATGCTCCTAAAAATTCAGCTAAAGCATCATCGGTAGGGAAAACATCAAAAGCACAAGCACACGAAGGATCCTCATCAATGTACTCGGGGTGTTGCATTGATAGAGATGTAGAAATAGTATTAACACTAATACATGGTCTCTTAGAAGCTTTAGTATGCTTGCAAGGATTATAGCCAAGTCCAAAGGCATAATTGTGAAGATTATTCTCTAGAGGAACTTTTATCCCTTGTTCATGAGCGCCACAACCATTTCCATGATACCCATGCTTAGCAAAAATGCGAAAACCACGACCATAACGATCAGCCATTTCAGAAAGAGAAGGCGGTTTTTCATAAGACAAAGAATCAAACTCTTCAGAATTAGAGGTGTGAGGAGAAGAAGTTTGAGAAGCGGCCACAAAATTATTGCTCATAGACTCAGGTAATGTTGATTGATTTTTAGCTTCTTCCTTCTTTTCAACTTTAAGCTCTCTAGAAGGAACCTTATATTCACCTACAAAGGTGGGATTAAAATCAAGGGATCCCCAATCATCATCTGCGAGAACCTTCTCAGGATCAAAATCCTTCTTATGTGTAGTTTCAAGTCGAGAAGAGTCTTCTTTAGGAGCTCCAGACTCGTCCAAAGAATTTTGATCATCAGAGAGTGAGGATTCATCGATAGGTATCTTGTTTAAAGAGTCATCACTAGATGAGGACGGCTTAGAAGAACCCCCTTTGGAAGTAGATGTTTGTAAACAAGCTTGAAAATTAGTATCACCTATCAAGGTATATGTCTTATTGTTATAGATAAATTTAACTTGTCTGTGAAATGTAGAGGGGACAACTTGCATACTGTGAATCCAAGGTCTCCCTAATAACAAGTTGTATGTTAGATTTCCCGACATAACATGGATAGGAGTAGGCAAAGTAACAGGCCCCACTGTGATAGGTAAGGTGATAGTACCTAATGAATTTTTAGCCACATTATCAAAGCCTCGAATAGGATGAGAGTCCAGCTCAATTAGGGATGTATCCACATTCATCTTATGCAAAAGATTAATGCTACACACATTAAGACCAGAGCCATTATCCACTAGTGTTCGTCTTATAGCAGTGTCTTTCATGATAACCACAATCATCAAGGGATCATATTGATGTTGAATTTCACTAGTAGGCAACTCATCTTGGATAAACACAATTTGAGCTTTAGGATTCATCATAGAGTTAACCAAAGATGCTATATTACTAGATGTATTCGGTGGAGGAACATTCAAATCTTTCAAGGCATCTTGTAACATTCCATGATGAGCGGAAGAAGTTTGAATCAAATCCCAAAGGGATATCTTAGCAGGGGTAGCTTTAAGTTGTTCTATGAGATCATATTCCCTGCTAAGAACTTGTGAAATACGTGGAGCTTGCGGAAGAATTGGTTGAGGATTCGGAAGAGAAACTGGAATAACAGGAGGAGGACTAGGTTGCCTATTATTTCTGGTATGATAAGTATGGGCAACCGCATGATAAATCTCTCTAGTTATTTGCTTGGCATAACTATAAGGACTTATAGGTTTTCTTCCTTGCACAGTGATGATTGGTTTATTCGGAGTACGAAAGGAATCATGATCATACCCTCCTTGGATAGTAAGGAGAGGTGATTTAGGAACTTGAAAGGTGGGAGAAGGATAAGCACCTTGGACTTCAAAGAGAGGCTTTTTATGCTCATTCAAGTTTATCATGTTAACCAATTTAGAACTCTTGTTCTTGTTTAAAGATTTTGATAAAGCCACAAAGTCATCAAGAGCATCATCCAACAAAGCATGATCATATCTATTAAAAGGTTTATCCTTTGATTCAAAAGGAGACATCTCCTCATAGAGGGGATTATTGAAAACAACCATGTTACTAGATTCAGTGGAAGAGTGGATAGGAATGTACCCTTGAGAGGACTCATTCAACTTATCTTTCTCATCACAACGAAATGGCATAGTAACAAGGTTTATGAGTTTTTGGTAAAATGAAGGTTTGGCATCTTTAGGGTTCAAAAACTCATCTAAAGCTTCATCTAATTCATCTTGGCTATACTCATAATAATCATCATAAGCATGAACATTTTGCAAATAAAAGTCTAACATTTTGAAATAAAAGTTGCATGAAAATTAAACACACAATGCAAAAGGAACACTCTCTTTTTTTTTTTTTTTAAAAAAATGAAAACACACTAAATCAAGATCTAGATCTAATAAATGCAATGCAAGAAGAAGTAATGATAGATTCACGTCGGGTCACCAAAATGTGTGGGGGAAAAAGAGAGACTAGGTTAACATGCCCTAATCCTACCTCTTGTCACACATTACGGAATACGAAAGAGCCAAGAGGTATCGCACAATTGGCTACTTCTTTTTGTGAAAGAGAGAGCCACGGGCTACCTATTAGGGTTTCTATTCCTTTATTGTAATTGAAAGGTAAGATTATGCAAGTCCAATTCCTAACCCTAAAATGCAAGTATGAGCTAACAACAAGATTGCAGAATTGAACTTAAACAATGGAAAGCTGTAAACACAAGGATAAAACAAGAATGCAAATGCGTACCCAGAGTCAAAATCTGAGTGGAAATGTTTGGGACGGGGGCGCGGATGCCAGTGTCCTGATTCTGCACCTGAAACTGCTATTTTGCACTCTGGAAAATTGTCTGAAACGCTATCTGTCAGGAGGACCAGGGCGCCCAGCGCCCCTATCCTGACAAGACCAGGGCGCCCCATGCCCCTGTCCTGGTATTCTACTCTACAATTTGGTGTGGGGTGCTGTCTCGACCTGCTTTTTCTGGATCTGCAACCTGCGGCGTCGTCCGAGTCCCGAAAACTGCACTTATATCTGAAAAGGGTGTTTGGGCGGCTATATAGGGTTTTGCCTTAGTCAAACCCCTGCTTCAGTGATTTCCACCTCCACGAATAGCCAAGTTGTATTGTAAAAGTAATGTGTGTGCAGACCTTGTGTGTGTGCAAGATCTAAAATGCAAGTAAGCAAGCTAGAGCAACCTAGAAAGTAAACCCTAATTGCTTGTAAATGATAATGTAAATGCTCTAAATCAAGATGCAAAGTGATCTAAAGCATGAATAAATGAGATATTGAAGCTTATGCAAAGACATGAAAACAACATGAAATCATACCCAACCCCCAAGGGAGAGGTACAAGCCAATCTTCAGTCAGTAATCTCCTATTGTTCTTCAATGTCTTCCAAGCCCTAAATGGATGAATGGATTTAATAAATGCTTGATAGAGGGATGTTGAAAGTTGTTGAAGTCTTCAAAGATCTGCTCTTTCGCTGCATATGAGGTTCCTGAAAACAAAATTCCGATCTCTTCAAATGAAGAAAGAGAGCTCTTATGTATGAAACCCTAGGTCGCAATTTCGTCTTTTGGCCGACCTAGAGATTGAATATCCCACCAATTTCTTGGGGTTAAGCTTTATCTTATGATTGGATCGCACTCCTAAAATTTTGGGAAAAATGTCCGGGACCGTGTGCACTCCGAGCGCCATGGTCCCAACAACTTTTCACCAAATTTTTAGAGCCGTCAGGTATGATGATTTTAGAGAGAATCCCGAAGTTAGAGGTGATTTTGAGATGTTTTGACCCCCGAAATCAAGCCCCCAAGTTCAAAATAGGACTTAATTAGGGTTTTCGATTAGATGATGTATTGGAGGAATAACATGAAAAGGGGCACACTTTAACGAAAGGGCCCGACTTTATGATGTGGAGGATGATGAAATAGGACCTTAGACCTAATTAATTTGATTAATTAAGTGCTAAAGGGGAAATGCAATGCAAAATGCAAACCGCGCCAAGGCGGGTGCTAAACTAGGTGTGAAATTGTACTGCTTTAGCAAGTGCGTACAATTTACAACGCTACATCATCTTATCATTTAGTTTATTGCATTTCTAGAATCATATATAGCTTAACACAATCTCATACTAAAATATATCAAAGCATCCCTCCTTCTTGCATTTGCCATCCCTAAACCATTTTGCTCAGTGATCTGAGAGCAAAAACATTGGTTTGAGGGACATTGTGAGATAGAGAACCATGGGACCCTCCTTGGGAAGCTGAGTAATACGTTATTACTCCATAGCTTGCATCAAGAAGTCCTATGTGTGTGTGTGGACTAGTATTTAACAACATTTTTACATATTAAGTTTTATTCGCCCACTTTTCCCGCATACATTTCTGGCGCCCATCGTGGGGCCCGACCCCAAATAACAAATCGATTTTTGAAATTAACCATTTTTGCAGGTCTGCGGGAAACATGAATCAGCGCGTGGGAAACATTCCCTAGCACATCCAAATAACAGTCTAGCGCATCTCGCTCACTGTTTAGCACGTGAGGGCTATACTTTAGCGCGTAAAAGAAATCATTTTGCGCATAACCCCCACTGATATATTTCATGTAGGTCTCGACGCGGGCGAAACACAAAGTAGCGCATTCAATAACCATACTAGTGCATATGATCCCCAGTTTAACGCTTATAGTCCGTAATCCAGTGCGTAAAACTCAAAAGTTAGCGCATCATATTTCAAATTTCCTGCAGAACTGAGCACGGGAAAGAGAAAAAAAGACAGAATAGTGCTTCCAACACACAGAGTAGTGCATTCAGAAGACAGAGTAGCACGTTGATCATTAATTTTAGCGCATCTGGCTTTTATTGTAGCACGTACAGTCCATTCTGTAGCACATCGCAGACAGAGGATTAAATTTTTTTTTATTGTAACCGAATTGAAATTTTAGACTTGTAGAAGTCCCCCAAATCACCTGACATTTTATCTCTTTGGTTTGCTTGTAGGATTCTAACGGTTTCTTGCAGGTAGAGCAAGGAATTTGATTTTTTTTTTTTTTTTAAAAATGATTTCTTTTGTTGACCTCCAAAATCGAAAAATTTGCTTTGTTGACCATTTCCTTTTTATAGATCAGAAAATCTTTCTTTTCAAAGATTAAAAAGAACATCATGCTTGTTGGAGCAACATCTCCAAATAGAAGTTAGAAAATCATTGTCTTAAAGGCTAAAAAGAACCTTGATTGCATTGTCTCAAAAGTGATAGGAATATGCTCTCCCCTTAACTGGGTGATCAAAAATCCAGACCATTCTTACAGCTTTATTTCATTAAAGCAATAAATCCTTTAGCAGGCCTGCCTTCCCGAGGAGTTGCAATCAACTCTTAAAGCCATTTATGGCTGGTGTGAAGGGAACGACCTAAGTGGGGAACGACTTTGACGCCAAGAATTCCAACCCACTATAATCAAATGTGGAAAGTGATGAAAGTCCTTTTCAATAGTTGCACGCAACGATTAGCCTTCCCCCAGTTCCTTGAGATATGTAAAGCCTTTGTTCTAAAGGTTGGGAAGCCTCCTAAGGGAGTTTATCACTGACGGCCGAACGGGAAGCCTGATTACGAACCATAGAATTAGAAGCTTTGAACTGAGTTAGTAACCAAACATTTATAACATCATAGTGCAAGGGTGGGGAAGAATCCACCCCCAAGATTACTCACCATATATCTCCCAAGATAACTACTCAACTGTGAAGCAATTCACTTTGGATTAATTTCTGGCAAAAGGCAAAAAAACGGGTGCTCTCTAGGGGGTGACACGGCTGTTTGAGCTGACGGAGTATTGAGACTAGTGGGCTATGATGTTATTTATGACCCTTGAATAAAGAGTCTTTCTGAAGTGTATTACTTATATACAAACCTGTTAAAATATTGGAGATTTGAACACATCCTCGCAGAACATACACTTTTTTGTTAGATTAGGCAAAATGGTTGTACTTTTTGTGCCGTACTTGCATTTATTACTTCAGAAAATCATCCATCGCACTTGAAAATTTCTCAACAAAAATCAAAAACCTCAAGAGATCATCCAAACGAAAAAATCAGGGCAGTCTAGCGCATAAGAACAACATCTCAGCGCATGGAAGACATTTTTTAGTGCATATAAACCTCCAATTAGCGCGTGAAGTTAAAACAGTAGCATTTTATCATTAGGCAAAATAGTATACAATCCTTTAGCGCATCCGAAACACAGTCTAGCGCGTGGCAGCAACCTCTTAGCGCGTGGGAACCAAGAATTAGTGCATTAAGTCTAAAATTTAGCACGTGACAAGCCCAGTATAGCGCGTAGCTTTTCCAAACAAACTCAACAACAATTTTCAACAGCCCAAATTTTAACGCGTGAACGAAACAGCTTAGTGCGTGGAAACCAAATTTTAGCGCATAAGGTCGAACAGTTAGCGCATCGAAAACCCTGGATAGCGCATAAACTTTTGAAACTGTTAGACCGCCATTTTCCAAAATCCAAACTTTAGCGTGTGTCTAGGGGCAGATTAGTGCGTGTGCTCATTCCTTTAGCGCATCAGGTAAATTCTGTAGCGCATGTAGACTCTGTTCTAGCGCGTGATCAAAAACAGAAAAATAGAGGGCAAAACCGAGAAAAATTTGAAAATTTCAAAAACATTTTTAGAAGCCTTTTTCATCAAAAACCATTTTTTCATCAAACCAGAGTGACAAACAAACCACTAAAACTATTTCTTAAGCTCAATTTGTGTCAAAACAAAAGTTGTCAGAATCCTAAACGAATCGCACAATAGAGGACGTCTCTCCTATCATAATCTGAAAATTTCATCATCAGTACCAACAAAATCCTTTACCATCTTACGGATTTCTATCTCAAAACACTTGTTTAAAATTCTCAAATCGTCAAATCTAGTTTCCAGATCGGGAAGCTTTTAATCCATATCATTTGACACGCTTTATCGTGAAGGGACATCTAAACCTTCACTCTGATAAAGTAAGATTTAAAATTTTTCAAAACAAGAAATCAACTGAATCCAAACCAATCAAAAGAAATCAGTGATCACTCATGCATGACTAATCCCCTTATTCTGAGAAGAAAGAACCTCTATCGTAACATCACGTTGAAGAAACAACAACCTAGTTTTTCCAAATTCATCAAGAGAAATAAGTTTTTATATATCAATCGTCAACTCTTCAAATCTCATCAGGTATTCCTTCGTCATGTCAAAAAGTATATCCAAAACAAATCTAGCGAATTTGACAAGGAACCCTTGAAGACAAGAGCATACTATCAAAAGTCTGCTTTTAATCAAACCATAAACCATAGTGGAAAGATCAATCCAGCCTTCTTGCCTGACGAGTGCATCACATATAACACATCTCGACTAGAACTACCAACACCCGAGCAACACATCGAAGAGGTTTTTGTCCCTTTCATCACTGAAAGCTTCTACTAAAATGTCTGTTACTCACTCTTAAAGTAACAAACAAAGTGAGACACCCGCTGAGTCCAGTATGAATCGAAGATTATCAAATCCTTTTGAAGTTCCACCCGTAGAAGAACCTGAACTTACTGAAGCCCTTCTTCGGGAATGTCAAGTAAATCCTTCCTTCCAAAAACTTGTAGAAAAGCTCATGGAAAATGACAAGGAAAAATATCTGTTGATGCTTACAAGAAAAGGCGTTAAACTTCCTGAAGATTTCGACCCAAACATTTTTCAAACCGGGTCTCGACAATATGCATATCAAGAACAACACAGGGAAGAAGAAACTCGCATACCTGAACAACATAACTTTGAGCAACACATTCCAGAACAACACATACCAGAAATGCGTATACCTGAGCTCGAAACTCTAGAACAAAACATACCGTTTACCACACCTTTTTAGCTGAGAACCAATACAAGGCAAGAACTTTTTCCTCGGCAAGACAATATACCTTTGGCAGCCCTTACTCAAAAAATGCAAATGTTGCAAAGGCAAATACAGGATATGCAACAAGGGACAACAGTGCGGTACTCTTTAAATGAAATTTGTCCTTATCCATTTGACAGAAGCTTGAACATGGTGCCTTTTCCTCCAAACTCGGACGTTCCCAAATTTGATAAATATAATGGGAAAAGTGATCCTAGAGATCATGTACGGGAATTTTGCACACTGAGCCTTGAATTCGCTCATGATGACACCTATTTGATGAGGTTATTCCCCAGAAGTTTGGGAGGGCAAACCATGGAATGGTTATCTAAAATTTCACCACATGTTAGATCGTTTGATGAGTTGGTTAACAAATTCATCACCCACTATTCCTACAACATTCAACATGCCATAACCATGCTAGATGTTTTCAACACCAAACAAAAGAACAATGAAACATTCATAGCGTTCCTTCAACGCTGGCGACACATGGTCTCCAGATATCCTCGAGATATTCCTGAAAAGGAGAAAATGGAAATCTTCATTGATAACCTGAATGGCGAAATGAGTTACAGACTAAAACTTCAATGCATACCATCTTTCACTAAATTGATTTAAAATGGCATTCAAGTAGAGGAAGCCTATGTCAAAAAGGGAACACTCAAATTCTACAAGGAAGGAACAAACTCATCAAATTACAATAATCAGAACAACACCAACCTTGACAAATCTCGATTTTGGACTCGAAACAAAAACGAAGGCAACAACGAATCACATGATCCTAAATCAAAGCAACCAGTGCTTGCATTATCTGGAAATCCTCAGAACACGAAAAATCTTAAAAATACTGCACCAAATACTAACACATATGCACCAAACAATGATCAAGGACAACTCAACATTAACAACACCAATGATTCTCAAAGCAAAAGCATAAATCCGGGACCTAACAACAATTCACGCAACAACACGAACAATTTCCAAAAGCGCATCTTCACACCACTAGGACAATCTTTAGAATCAGCATTCAGAGAACCTTTGGCAAACAAGATTCTGTCTTTACCTCCAATCAACAATTATGAACCCCCAATCAAACCACCTTGGTGGAATGATTCACACTATTGTGATTTCCATCGCAACAAGGGTCATAGAACAAACGAGTGCATGAGATTGAAACACATAGTATAGGACATGATTGATCAAGGTGACTTAACGGTCGATGGTCTCAAAACAAATGGTGATCACAGAGCCTTTAAAAATCCTCTTCCAAATTACAACAAAGATGGAGCATCTACTTCAGATGATACACGTAGCGCTCATATTAATCACATCTACAACAACACCATCAACTATATATCAGCTGAAGATCATCAAGTAAATGTCATCACCATCCGAGATCAGCGTGATCATGAATCTGTCAATGTAACGACCCGAACTCAGAAATATGTCTTGAAAGGACATACTGCACCTGCAACTACCACACCAAAAATCCAATATGACTTGGTTAGCCAACTACGCAAGACTCTAGCTCAGATATCTATCCTAGAATTATTGAAACTATCACCTAAGCACAAAGACATATTAGAACAAGCACTATTGGAAACCAATGTACCTCAAAACCTGGATACAGACAGATTTCAAGCCATGGTTGCCCATATGACAGGACCTCATAACCTCACCTTCTCAGAGCATGACGATGCTTACTTGATACATCCACATAATACTCCTCTCCATATTGAAGTCATTGATTGCAAACACCAAGTCAAAAGAGTCCTAATAGATGGAGGAGCCGGCCTTAATATATGTACTTTAAAGCTTATCCGTGCATTAGGCTTCTCAGAAGAATCTATTGATCCTTACAAAAAGATTACCATAAAAGCATATGATGATGAAGAGAGGTCCTCTAAAGGCACAGTGATATTACCTATTCAAGTAGGCCCAGTACAAAAGGATACTATTTGTCAAGTCTTAGATATTGATCTAACCTACAATATTTTGTTAGGACGACCCTGGATACATGAAATGCAAGCAGTACCTTCTACATATCACCAGTGTGTCAAGTTTCCTTATGATGGACAAGAAATCTCCATATCTACTGATCACAATCTATTTCAACACTGCAATACAATGGGGGCAGCCCAGGACAGTTTGGTTCCTCATAATAGAGAAAAGCAGCAATCTTCAACATCAGATCCACACACAGCAAAATCCAACTCCTTATGGGGAGACTTCAAGCAGAAAATGCAAATCAAAGACCAAGGCATGGGAGAATACTCTCTGGAGCCTTTATGCTTGGCCAAATTGCCAACCTCACCTAGATCGCATGGTTTGCCTACTACATCAACACAACTAGCCACTCAGCCCATCACTAAATTTGATGGTACCTTCATCCAATTGGGTACTCTAGCACATGAATCAGAGGACAAGGACGTTCTTAGCTGGTTATACAAAGATGAGGAAGAAAATCATAGAGCAGCCGCTCTGGACATTGTTCTACCAACACACATGTATGGAAAAGGCTACTTAATCATGAAGCAAATGGGATATGGTGGTAAAGGACCTATTGGAAAATGCAAAGAAGGAGTCACTGAACCTATCGATCTTCCTTCACAACCTAGTAGAAACAAAGCAGGATTGGGTTCTAGACTTACCTTCCTATTAAAATGGCCACCACACACAACTACAAAACCTCAATGGAAGGAAAAGAAGAAGTACAAAGAAGAATCCTGGCAGGAAGCACTTTTTGAATCAACAGAAACAATCCGCAAGGCACGGGAACGTCAAGATTAGAAGTTACATTAGGAAAAACTTCTAAGTCACAAGAAGGCCCTAGCTGCAGCAGTAGCTCATATTCAAACACCAATATTTCAAGAACAAATCAGGTTATCTCCAGATATTATTATTCCTCCCCGAGGAAGCACAGTCTATGAACAAATCCAGCAAGTAGAAGACAGATCTGATACAGAATCTACAAAAACCATCAAAATGGTATCCATCATCAAAGATTTGTTTTCACCATACAACACACCTGTTTACAGCACAGATAGAATCTAGGATGATGCCTATGAGATAGATTCCAATGAATATGAATGGGGTACCTACTCCAATGCTACTACGGATATCCTCGATGATACTGATTCTATATCATTTTCTCAGGACGAACATAACGCAGAAGATAGACCTCTTGAATTTGGACCACAAAATATCTATGACGCCCAGGAAAGTGAATAGAAACATTATGAACAAGTCTATGTGGAAGATGATACCATCGAGGACCTCGACGAAATCCTAAATTTCTTTAAACCCAAGACCCATCATGATGAAAACTCTATCCTAACACTTACAGTAGCCAAACTTGATCCACCCAACGATTCCTTACCACTTGTCTTTCCTAACCTCATCGACTGGGATGAACCTGAAACAAATGATATACCAATTTTCCCAGATGATGCATCTATTGTCCATTACCTATGTACCGTAAATCCGGAAATAGGCTCTACCAGTGAACAAAATAATGATATCTGTCAATCAAGGAGTGCCAAGTCTCTCAGTCGCAAAAATGAACCAAATAAAGGATCTAATGCTGAAAACCAGTCAATGGTAGCTCTAGATCCTAAAAAAGTAAAAATAAAGGACGCATCAGAGGGTGAAAACCTTTTTAAGGTACCTAACGATGGGAGACTTGACACTCTTCCTAAGCACTTTCATGAGAGATCACCCATATTGATTGAGCCCACTCAATCAATCAACATCGGTACCACAGAAGTAGCCAGAAACATACACCTTGCAGAATCTCTGACAGAGGAAGAAAGATTGGCATTCATCATCTTCTTTAAAGAACAACAAATCAACTTTGCTTGGTCATATGCTGATATGCCCGGAGTGGATCCACACTTAATCATGCATCATCTATCCATCTCTACAGGAGTTAAGCCAGTCAAGTAAAAGCTACGAAAGATGAATCCACAGGTGGCACTCATGGTCAAAACTAAACTAAAGAAATTATTAGACGTCGGATTCATCCGACCCATTGACTATGCGGAATGGATTTCCAACATCGTTCCAGTATCAAAACCAGATGGTAGTATCAAAATCTGCACTGACTTCAGAGACATCAACAAAGCTTGTCCAAAAGATGACTTTCCTCTGCCAAGTATCGACATAATTGTAGATCTCATAGCAGACCATGCAATGCTCTCACTAATGGACGGTTTCTCCAGCTATAATAAAATCAAGATAGCTCCTGAAGATCAAGATAAAACCGCATTCACCTATCCTTGGGGAACGTACTGTTGGAATGTTATGCCTTTCGGCTTAAAGAATGCAGGGGCCACTTATCAAAGAGCAATGACCACAATATTCCATGACATGATGCACACATTTATGGAAGACTATGTGGATGACTTACTAGCTAAATCCTTCACTAGAGCTGAACATCTTGGCATCCTAGCAAAAATTTTTAATCGATTGGAGAAATTCCAAGTCAGACTTAACCCTAAGAAGTGTGTCTTTAGGGTTACATCAGGCAAGTTACTAGGCTACATAGTCTTAGCTAAGGGTATTGAAGTTGATCCAGCAAAGGTACAAGCCATTATGGACATGCCACCACCATAGAATATCAGTCAACTCAGATCTCTACAGGGACGACTTCAATCAGTCAGACAATTCATCGCTCAGCTGGCAGATAAAAGTCTACCATTTAACCATTTGCTACACAAAAATGTACCATTCAAATGGGAGGCTAAGTGTGCAGAATATTTTTATCAAATCAAATAGTACCTGATGAATCCACCAGTTCTAGTACCACCAGTCACCGACAAGTGACTTATTCTATATATCTCAACAACAGATATTTCACTGGGGGCACTATTGGCACAAGAAGATCAACAAGGAAAGGAACATGCCATATATTATATTAGTAGAACATTGAATGGCTATGAACTCAACTATACATTCATTGAAAAGGCTTGCTTAACAGTGGTCTTCACATCTCAGAAGTTTCGACATTATATGCTAGCACACACCATCAAGCTAGTTGCGAAAATTGATCCTCTCAAATATCTACTTAGCAAGGCAGCTCTTACAGGCCGATTGGCTAAATGGGTCATGATTCTCAGTGAATTTGACATTCAATACATAGAAAGACGAGCCATCAAAGGACAAGCAATTGCAGATCAGTTGGCTGAAGCACCACTCCCAGGCAAACACACCATGGAGATTGAATTTCTAGACAGGGACATTCTTGCTCTTTCTACCAAACACTGGACCCTATACTTTGACGGATCCTATACTCAACATGGTTCAGGGGCCGACATTCTATTCATCACTCCTGAAGGACACACTATGCCAAAATCATATAGGCTTATGTTTCCATGCACAAATAATGTGGCTGAATATGAGGCATTGGTCATAGGCATCAAAATGGCCGTCGAATGGAAAATCACAGAGTTAAAAGTCTATGGAGACTCACAACTGGTCATCAATCAAATCAACAACAACTATCAGACAAAGGACGACAAGCTACTACCCTAAAAACGAATGGTGGATGACTTCAAATAGTATTTTGTGCATATCACCTTCGAGCAAATACCAAGGTTGAACAACAAAGTAGCCGATGCAATGGCTACTATCGCTTCACTACTACAAATTCCAGAGCAATAGAGTCGTTATGAGTTCCTGGTAGAGCAACTATTTTTCCCCGCCTATGACCACTCTGAATCCCATGTTATCTATGCCTTGACTGGTTCAGATTCTCCGTTATATGGACCAATATATGACTACCTCAAACACAATATCTTACCTATTGACCAATCCCATAACCAAAAATGTAACTTTATCTGACAAGCTGCCCGTTACACCCTTACCGCTGATACTTTGTATCGTCGAGGTCTCGATGGTACTCTTCTTCGTTGTCTTGATCATAATGATTCTGATTCTGCTTTACACGAGCTTCGCGAAGGTATTTGTGGCACACATTCAAGCGGCACTACTCTTGCTAAAAATCTTCTAAGGATGGGATACTAGTGGCCTACAATAGAGAAAGACTCATATCACTTTGCCAAGAAATGTCCTAAATGCCAAATCCATGGCAATCTGATACATGCACCAGCACAAGAACTGCAGCCATTTACAACATCATGGCCCTTTTGTCAGTGGAGATTGGATCTCGTTGGCAAAATTCATCCTTCGTCTTCAAATGGACACAAGTTCATTATAACAGCAACAGAGTACTTTACCAAATGGATAGAAGCAGTCCCCATGACCACAGATACCGGGAAACAAATTGCCTCTTTTATCCTCAATTATTTGATCTGCAGATATGGTATTCCAAGTTCAATCATTACAGATAATGGACAGCCCTTCAAGAATCAAGATGTCCAAGAACTATGTGAAAAATTCAAAATCCAACATAGGTTCTCTACACCATATTACCCACAGGGCAATGGTCAAGCGGAAGCATCTAACAAGACAATACTAAAAATCCTCAAGAAAATAGTGAATGATGCAGGCAAAGATTGGCATGTACAACTCAATCCAGCACTTTGGGCATACAGGACCAGCATCCGCACACCTACAGGAGCAACACCATACTTATTGGTATATGGATCAGAGGCTATTTTACCCCTGGAAGTAGAGATCCCATCTCTCTGAGTCTCTTTGAAAGGCTTAATCCCAGATGAAGAGTATCGAGTTAACCGTTTGCAAGAACTTGAACTATTAGATGAAAGATGCCAACATGCTTATACTCATCTCAAAGCATATCAGCAACGCATGTGCAGGAGCTACAATCACAAGGTCATTCCCCGCAACTTCAAGGTTGGTGACCTAGTACTCAAAGAAAATCCAAGAAATCAGCAAGATCAAGAAAAGAAAGGGAAATTTGAACCTAACTGGTTGGGTCCCTATGTTATCATATCAGTTTATGGATCAGGTGCTTATCAGCTAACAAATTTTGAAGGAGATGTGCTCGACGAACCAACTAACAACATCTATCTGAAAAGGTACTATACTTAAAGTAGCCTAGTGCACGGAAAAAGCCCAAAACAAACAAAAAAAAAAAAAATCAAAAATCCAGAAAAAGCAAAAAAATACAAAGTACAATAAAAACAAATGGTGAAAACCTGGTAAACAGGCGCCCTTGTGAAAGCACGGTTCCTCCATCTATCTCCATACCATTTTATCCATCAAAACACTATCGGCCATTGCCCGACACTTAGCATATATTCATTCAGGATATACTTAACGTAGTCACTATTCTAGGTTATCCATCTATATCTATTCTCTTACCGCAATCCACCATGGCTTGGTAATCACTGTACATGATCATATCGAAGGGCACACTCAGCTAGGGGCATTCATTGGTTCAAAAACTTGCAAACATTCCAAACATCACAAATTATCGCCAAAATCAGAGGCATGACATCCAACAAACAACACTACGCTTCATCGCAAAAACCAAAACAAAGACAATTCACACAAATATCAAGGATGGATGATTTTCTGAAGTACTGAATGTTGCACTATAGCATAAAATCTTAACTAGTTTTGCATTTTGAATTTTGTTCACTATGGGATTCTCTTCCTTGTCTCACTAAATGCTTCACAGCTAGAGGTCAAGGGGAACTTCCAATATTTTCTTAGTCTTCTGTCTGGAAGGCGATCACTTGTACTGTGTGAATACTTGCCTCGAGACGTGATACATCGAATATCACTGAAGGCCCAATTCCACTTCACACATACAAATGATCAAATCTTGTCTATTTACGCAATACGCACTCAGGTCATCCTAGTTCAATTATACCTTGACGCTTGTGCCAAAATCAAACCTCATGTACATTTTTCTCAGGTTATTATGGTTCAATTATACCATTATGCTTGTATAAATTTTCAACATATCCTAAACAAATCAATGCTCAATGATGAAACCTACAAAGAACGCAAAAATATGGTTCTATCGGATGGCAAATACAGAATGAGGGATGCTCCAAAAACAATTAGTTGCACATCATTTTACAATTAGTTGCACATCATTTTATAATTAGTTGCACATCATTTTACATTAGTTGCATATCATTTTAACATCATTTACATATTAAGATTACATTTAGTTGCATATCAAAACATACATCTCATTTTCAAGATACATCTCACAGCATATAAAAGCATACATCCTGCATCATACATTACATCATATATTTAAGCATTACATCATCACATAAAATAAATGCATCCATATCAACACATCACATGATAAAAAATGGTGCTGTATATATATATATATATCTCAAAATTGATCAAAATGTACAAAATGTGTCCAAACATTGTGTCCAGTACAACAAATAACAATTGCTCAAAAATACAACAGAGACCCTGTCTCTCAAGTATGACTATCTCCCGACGGAGATGGTCTCACTCCAGATGCACCCACCCCTGGATCTCCAGGAGGGTCCTATCTCGGTGGCCCCGTCACACCTCGGCTCTCAGATCGTGACCTAGTGGCTCGAGATCGACTTGATCTTGACTGCACAAAACTCTCCACTCGCCTCTCCCTGGGTACTATAGCCTCATAATGCCGCCTATAATACTCTACCTCCTGCACTCTCTACGTCAGCTCTCTAAGGGTGTCTCTCATCGAACCACCCGCCGCTGCCC
The DNA here is from genome assembly GCF_030272615.1 of Cryptomeria japonica. NCBI lineage: Eukaryota > Viridiplantae > Streptophyta > Pinopsida > Cupressales > Cupressaceae > Cryptomeria > Cryptomeria japonica. The sequence continues at coordinate 573,187,829 of NC_081405.1, forward strand.
TCTGCATACTCGCCAACATCTCCTCCGCTCGGCCTCGCCGCTCTATCTCAGTATCTCTCTTAGTGGTCAACTGAGAAATCTGCCACTGATAGGTCAAAATCTGCACCTGCAGTTGTTGAACGGTAATCTGCAAGGTCTGGATCTGCACATTCTCCACATGACCTAGCACTCGAACCCGCAGTGGTACCTGTGCTGGAGGAACCCCTCCCACTCACCCTATCCTCAGTACTAGAGGTGGTAGTACATCTGCCCTCCTCCTCTGTGCTGGTCTCCTCAGCTCCTCCTCACCACCCACTGCAGCTAACACCTCCCCCACTCTCCCCTCTCCACTGGCTCCGATAGCCAATCCACCTCTCCCCCTGTCTATCCTCCCCTAACTGACTACTCTATCCACTCCTCTCCTCCCTCTCTCTCCCTGCCTCCCTCTGGCTCCTCCTCCTCCATCATCCCCATCATCTCCATCATCTCCCCCATCTCCCTCCTCCTCATCCAAGTCAAATGCTGGCCTCATCTCCTCCAGATCCGAGATCCTAGCCACCGCCTGAGCAGCAAACAAATGAGCGAACTCATCTGTCATCCCCGCATCCTGGATCTCTGGGGCATAGTCCCAGATCTGCCCGACCAACCCCACAAACTCCTCCACTACCACGGCACTATCAATAGTCGGCCCCCAATCGGCCACATCCTGCTGCCACCGTGCATACAAACATGCTCTCTGTGGAACACCCTACTGGCGTCCGAACTGCCTCAAAACTCAGGTCACCACAAACCGCTCAATGACGAATGGGGTCCTCCCAATCAGATACCTCATCATAAATACAAAGGGCATCTCCAGCCCATCCTCCACCCATACCTCACAACCTGTATACGGTCTCCAGGTGACCATATCTATATCGTCAAAAACCCTCCTCCAATGCTCTAGTTTGCCCAGCTTACGCTAGACAACTAGGCCTCTATATCTGTAGGCATATGCTGCACCTACGGGCCTATCCCCGTCTGCCAGTGGCCTCGCTGCTGGAATGTGCTCCCAGCACCATACCTGTAATAGGGTCACGCCAGCTGACAAACTATCGTACCCAAGGTATACTACCTCATGCAAACTCCTGTATAAGTGAGCCAGCATCGCTGATCCCCATGCAAATCTCCGGCCCTGTGTAACCATCTCCTCCAACACTAACCCCCATCCCATTGAGAATCCCTTTGACCTACGATCAGGACAAAGGAATCCCCCAATGAATCCTGCTAGTACAGATGGCAGCGGTGCATAACCCAAATCCAAAAACTCCTGCTAGGGGATCTCATAGCCACAAATTGTGTCATCCTGAAATATGCGGCGCAGTGCCTCTGTGCCACCCTCCTCTGACTGCTCATAGGGTAGTGCCCCTACTACAGGAATCCGCAAAATCTGGTAGCAATCCTCCGGTGTCACTGTCATCTCTCCAGTGGCAAAATGAAAGGTGTTCATGTCGCTATGCCACCTCTCTGCCAATGCTGTCAAAAGCCCCCGGTTCACAGTGAACCGAGACATATCCAGAAGAGAGATCAATCCGCATCTCTCTATAATATCCAAATCTACCTATGACAATCACGGTATCAACGTCCACAGTCTCAGGAATCTCTCCCTCGACTGAACAACACCCAATCACTCCTGTCAACAAACAAAATATATCCAATATCAGTTTCCACATCAACACAAAGATATCAAAATACAATTTACATCAACAACAGGAAACAATTTGCTCATCTACATCAAAGTTCAAAATCCTATCATTTCATATCAACTTGTAAAACAACTCAAGTTCTCAAAAACCATATCAAAACTTGTAATACAACTCAAGTCTCCACAATCACATAAACTTGTAAAACAACTCAAGTTTCCCACCCATATCAACTTGTAAAACAACTCAAGTTTCCAACCCATATTGGCTTGTAATACAACTCAGGCTTCCCACACATTGAATTTGACACAGACCACACAAATACATCATATTCTGATTAACAAAACACGTTGATATCTATACATAACTTGGAAAATCGCAAATCAAAACAAGTTATACAAATACTCATATTGGATAAATTCATCAAAACACGCCAGGCAGACAAAACACATTTTCAAATCGGCCAAAACATTGCAAAATTTTTCCGATGTGCTATCATAGATCTTCAATGCGCTAAAACATCCCACGCGCTAGGCTGTCTCTCCTACGCACTATTCTAGCTAACCTATGCGCTAGATTCTGTCTACACACTAAAATTTTTACCCAATGCGCTACCTAACCCACCCCATGCGCTAGACTCTGTCTACGCGCTAATCTATCCCTCCTAGGCGCTACCCGTTTAGCCCTATGCGCTAGGTTAGTCCTACGCACTAAACCCCCTTCCCTATGCGACCCTCTGCGGTCCCTATGCGCTAGGTCACACCTACGCGCTAACTTGTTGATGCGATGCGCTACCCAACACTTTTCATGCGCTATTACCCATGCACGCGCTAACCTAATAATTTTATGCGCTAACCTATCTTTTTCGGACGCAACCCCTAAAATTGACCTCGATGTGCTACTCTACACTTTGTATGTGCTACTATGGACCCTAGACGCGCTAAAACGAAACACCCGAACTTTGAAATTCAAAAAGTGACTAAAAATGACAAAACAAAAAATCAAAAAGGGGTCAAAAACATTGACTTATTGGTGGTCCACACGCTACAGGTCTCCGGTACCTCTGAACGCGCTCAAAATGGTGTTTGTGATAGGGAATAGGCATTTTCTCTCCAGAGCAAATTCTCTTTCTCCAAAGTCAATAAAGCACAAATGAACCTAAATCAAGCCCTTTTCCCCTTTTATAGGAGGAAAATGAAATTAGGGTTATCTCAATGGACTTGTAATATGGTCGTGATCTCCCCTATACCAAAACATTTATAATTTATCGGGAGATGAATTAATTTGCACACTTTTTACATGCACGAAATCATACACATCATACGAACTTCATCAACTTAAATCAACAATTTTCGAAAAAAATTGATTCATCTCCCGAGGGGGCATCACCATCAGATATCAAATCTGGGGCGTCACGCATCAAATCAAATCTGGGGCACGACTAGCAAATCAAAAGAGCGACACAAAAATTGCATTTAATCATAAATCATGATAAGGCATCATTTTCTTTGAAATAACATGTGCACACACGTCACTTCAAAGAGGGGCAAAATGTAGACGTATAAAAATGACCATATTCCTAAATAAATATTTTATGTTCATTTCTCTATTTGATTAAATCCAATTTAATTAAATTATCCACATTCCTTTATTTAATTAAATAAATTACTCAATTTATTTAAATAAATTCACTATACCATTTAATGAATAGATCATTTTATTCAATTAAATCCCCCCTATCCACTTTTAATTAAATTCAAATTTAATTAAATAGTTATCCCAAATTGAATAAATCAAATTTATTTAATTACAACCAAATTGAATGAATTAAATTATTTCAATTAAATCCTATTATCCCTCCATCCACTTGCAAAATCCCAAACCCCTTTCTAATCCCTTCTAGAATCTTCTAAACACTTCTAATTAACCTAACCCTCCTCTAAATTTTGTCACATCCCTAAGCAAAGGGAAGTCACTTCTCAAATGGCTCAAAGTCTTTGATAACCATTAAAGGTTTTCAACCTTCAACCACCAAAACCCTTAAAGTCTTTGAAAACCATTGAAGGCTTCCAACCTTCAACCACTTAATCCCCAAAGTCTCCAATAACCATTAATGGTTAATTCAAACTCTCCCACATGGTTAAAACATTTGTTTTGACTCAACCTCTATCCAACCCAAGGGTCTCATCAGGCCATTAATGCTTTGACCATGATTATCTCTTAATCATTTGCACAAAGGTTTATCCTTGGATTAACTCTTAATCCAGTGGGTAAGCCTAACTTAGACTTGACCCTTAGCCTTTAGATAACCATGAGGTCTTTTTAGGCCTTTAATGCCTCCAACCTCTTCTCTTAACCCAACCCTATGTTGACACTTGTCACCATTTCATTGGTGCCAATTGTGCACATGGATCCCCAACTTTCAAACCTGACCCTTGATTAAACCATTCAATTTTGACCATCCATTGCCCTGTTTGTGCTATGAATAGAGCTCTCATTCCTCCATTTTCATCAATCATCTTTCAAATTTGAAGCATTACACTTATGCTCAAATTCTTTCAAGCTTTCATATCATTTTTATGCTCCTCATTTAGCCTCTTTTAGATCAGGAATTAGACTAATATGCATATTTAGAATAATTTCTTTATCATTTTAGCTCAATCATAGACTAAATATAGTATGCTAGGATAGTATTCATACTAATCTTGTCATCTTATCATTTAGTTTATTGCATTTCTAGAATCATATATAGCTTAACACAATCTCATACTAAAATATATCAAAGCATCCCTCGTTCTTGCATTTGCCATCCCTAAACCATTTTGCTCAGTGATCTGAGAGCAAAAACATTGGTTTGAGGGACATTGTGAGATAGAGAACCATGGGACCCTCCTTGGGAAGTTGAGTAATACGTTATTACTCCATAGCTTGCATCAAGAAGTCCTGTGTGTGTGTGTGGACTAGTATTTAACAACATTTTTACATATTAAGTTTTATTCGCCCACTTTTCCCGCATACAGGTAGTATGCAGATGACCAGTGTTGTTTTATTTTGAATTTTTCATAGAGTTCATTTAGATCTTTGTTCTTGAATTGTCCTCCATTGTCAGTTATAATGGATGAAGGTATACCATGCCTGCAGATGATATAATTAAGAATAAACAGAGCTACTTGTTTACTAGTTGTTTTGATGAGCGGAACTACTTCTACCCACTTAGTGAAGTACTCAGTGGTAGTGATAATAAATTTGTGTCCGTTAGATGATGTAGGATATATTTGGCCAATTAGATCAAAAGTCCACTATTGAAAGGGCTAGTGTGTCACAAAGGGTATGAGATCCCTTGTTGGAGCATGGATAAGGTTCCCATGTAGTTGACACTTTTCATAGGTTTTAGCAAATTTAATAGCTTCTTTCTCCATGTCTGGCCAGTAGTAGCCAGCCCTTAGTAGTTTTGGTGCTAAAGTTAGATCGTTCAAATGGGATCTACAAACACCTTCATGAACCTCAAATAATGTGCGTTGAGACTCCTCAATTTATAGACATCTAAGCAAAGTATTATCTAAACCTTGCCTAAATAGGTCATTAGCAATGATGATGTACCGTGACGCATTTTGGATTAGGTTCTTTTTTTCATTTCGAGAAAGATTAGCAGGGACAACTTGGTCACGCAGGTAAGAGTAAATGTGGCTATAACGAGATGAATCGTGTCCAATAATAGAATAGACCATCTGGGACTTGAGAGAATCATAGGCAGGATAATGTAACTCTTCCACCAGGAATTCAAAGCAAAAATTAGATTCATGTAGTTGTGGTATAGATGCCAAAGTGGCCATGGCATCCGCTGCTCTATTTGTTGATCTGGGGATCTGCTGAAATGATACGAAGGTAAAGTATTTCTTGAGATCATCCACCATTCTCTTATAAGGCATCATTTTATCATCTCTTGTCTAATATAGATCATTGGTTTGGTTGATAATGAGTTGAGAATCTCCATAGATATGTAATTCAACAATCTTCCACTAGATGCCCAGCTTGATCTCGTTTACCAAAGCTTCATATTCTGCAATGTTGTTTGTGCAAGGGAAGAGAATCTTGTAAGATCTTGGGATTGAATATTTTTGGGGAGTAATAAAAAGTATTCTAGCACCAGAACCATGTTGAGTGAAAGACCCATCAAAGAACATCTTCCATGATTGTTGAGTAACGTGCATGATTGATTCATCCAAGAATTCTATATGCAGAGGTTGACTATCTTCAAGTGGAGCATCAACAAGTTGGTCTTCAATAACCTGTCCTTTGGTGGCTTTATGTTCCACATATTCAATATCAAATTCCATAAGAACCATGACCCATTTGACCAGTCTTCCTGTAAGTGTTGCTTTACTGAGAAGATATTTGAGCGGATCAATCTTGGCTACCAGCTTAATAGAGTGTGCTAACATATAGTGCCTTAATTTTTGTAATGTAAAGACCAATGTCGAACATGCTTTCTATATTACAGTGTAGTTCATTTCATAAGACACCAATGTTCTGCTGATATAATATATATCTCTCTCTTTTTTATTTTCATCTTGTTGTGCCAGAAGTGCCCCCAGTGAAGTATTTGTAGCTCTTATGTATAGAATCAATGGCTTACCTTAGATTGGTGGCATTAATATGGGTAGAATAAAAAGATAATATTTGATTTGTTTTAAATGTTGTTCACAATCTTTATCCCAGTTGTATTGAACTCCTTTCCTTAATACCTTTGTGAAGGGTTGAACTTTGTCTGCTAGCTGAGATATAAAGTGCCTTATTGACTGAAGACGACCCTGTAAACTTCTCATTTGACTGATATTCTTGAGCAGAGGCATTTCCATTATAGCTTGGACCTTTTTAGGGTCAACCTCAATTCCTTTTTTTGAAATTATGTAACCAAGCAATTTTCCTGATGTTACTCCAAATGCACACTATTTAGGATTTAATCAGAGCTTGAATCTTTCCATTCTATCCAGTATGAGGCCTAGTTCTTGAATATGCGTAGATCTTTTCATGGTTTTTACTAGGGTGTCATCAACATAATCTTCCATGTTTTTATGCATCATATCATGGAAGATAGTGGTTACTGCTCTTTGGTAAGTTGCTCCTGCGTTCTTTAGCCCAAACGACATAATATTCTAGTAGAAGGTTCCCCATGCACACGTGAAAGTTGTCTTTTCTTGATCTTCTTGTGCTATCTTGATCTGATTGTAACTCGAGAATCCATCCATTAATGAATACATCTCATATCCAACAGTCATATCTACTATCATGTCAATGTTGGGCAATGGGAAATTGTCTTTCAGACATGCTTTGTTGAGATCCTTGAAGTCTGTGTAAACTCTAATAGATTTGTCTGCCTTTGATACAGGTACTATGTTTGATATCCATTTTGTGTAGTCTATAGCTCTGATAAATCTAGCTTTTAGCAATTTTTCTAGTTCAGCCTTGACTAGTAGTGCCACATGAGGATGCATCTTATGGAGTTTTTGCTTAATTGGTTTAACTCCTAGTGTAACAGAAAGATGATGCATGATGAGATCAGGATCGAGTCCTGGCATATTTGAGTATGTCCATGCAAAGTTGATCTTCTTTTCTAAAAAAAGGTTGCTGAAATATTTTAACTCTTCTGCTGATAGTGATTGAGCTAAATGAATGATATGTGGCATTTCTTGACTCCCAATGTTGACTAGTTGAGTTGGCTCGATCAATATAGAGACCTCTCCTAGAAATGAATTGGTAGTATATCAAGTATCTCACCTTTAGGTGCCTCAGAGAGGTTTTCACCCTTAGGTACGTCCTTTATTTTTACTATTTTTGATTCTGACATCACCACAACATGGTTTTTGCCATTAGATCTCTTATTTTTATTTTTTTGATTTTTTATGACTGAGACACTTGATGTCTATTTCAGTCATTTTCTCGCTTTGCTCACTAGTGGAAGAGTTCATTTGTTCCACTGCATTAAGATAGCAGGCTAGTGTGTAGTCATTGGCAAAGGTGGGTATATTCAAGGGTTGGTTATAAAGAGTACAATCAATCAGTTCAAGATGTATTAAGGATAAGGTTTGAATAGGCTCAAGGGATTTCATAGTACTATCATCATGGCTTCGGACCGACCAGTCGAGTTCTAGAAGACTACCTTGCGTATGTGTCTCGAGACCAGGAAGAGTTATAACATGATTATCTAAATTAATGTTAGTATTTATTAGACCTAACCCAACCGACCTACTTCTATCATCGTCACTTACTTCAGACTAGACTACATACCATGGTGTGATAGTAATAGGGTCAGTAGACAACATCTCAACATTCATGACAAAGTAGTCATAATGCGTTGTTGAATAGTTGTTGTTATAAATAGAGCCCTTGTCTGAGCTATCAGAGTCATAAGATGAAGTTTCTGACTCGTCTTCAACTGGCTTAGTAAAAGTATATATAGTATCAATACCTACACCTTTGATACTAAAATTTCCTTCGTGATTTGGTTCATTGATCACTTGTATTTGACACACTTGTGGACATAACCTTGATGGTTCTGTTGATCCCTATCGTCTGTTCCATTCAGCTTCCTCTGGACTAATGACTGGTTCTATTTTTGTAGTTTCTAATTCTTCTTTTGTAGTTTCGTACCTGATTTGTACTATCTCATTAGAGGGAGAGTTAGTAGGTGTAGTAATTTCTTGTGTCCTTTCTTCCTCCAACTATCGTTCATAGCCTTCTTGTCTTTTTAGTCTGATTTCTTCTATTTCCTTTTGCATTTTTAGGCATATCAACTCTTGTGCATCATTTGTGATATCACTGGATTCTTTAGGGGTTTCTGTAGTAGATGTATCTAAGAGGTGGTCTAGACCCCATTCATACTCATTTGAATTAGTTTCTGAGTCATCTACTTGTTGTCTGCCAGTATATGTGACCAGAATGTTCAGTGGTGCGAACAATTCTCTGATTCTGTATACTTCGTCTCTCATATTCTCTGGGACTTCTACTTCTTGTGGTATTATAGCTGATATAATTGGAACTTGATTACCATCTGTTTCCTCTCTCTAGGTTGGCAATTCTTTTGATCATCATCCCACTCTTCCTGAGTTTGTTGAGTATTAATTTCTTGTGTTGTTAAAGGTAGTACCTTTTTCTTCCACTTACTTGATGGTGGGACATGTGCTTCTGATCTGATGACTTTCTTGGATCATATCCCAGTCCAGCTTTATCATTGGTAGACTTAGTTTGTAACTGAATAAGTTCAACAATACCTTCTTGACGCTTGCCTAGAGAACCGGTACCTAAATATCCAATGTGTTGAAGCATCTTATAGCCTGGACCATATTGTGTCGGGGAAATCTCACAATGTCGTATTTCTTTGTTTGCACTATCTCTTTGAAAAGCGATTTGAGAACATCATCCTCTTCTATTTCATCTGCAAGAGAAGTAGAGGATTGTATAAAGAGACTATCATAAATGACTTTTGGAGTTGAAGTTTGTGGCTTCATAACCTCTGATGGTTTTCCCGACTATCTTGGTGATGGAGGAAGAGACATTAGCGAGAGCGCAGAATCTATCTTGTAGCCATCTATCCCAGTGTTTGTGATTTTCAATTTCTTTTCTAAATCATTCAGCAAAGATTCTAAACTTTTAGCTATAGAGGCTTCTCTATTATGAGGAACAAAAGCATTAGCAATCTGTGTTAATGCATTGCACGTATAGCTTGTATCGACAGGAATACTGACTTCAACTCCATTATAAGGAAATTTCAAGCACTGATGATACGTAGATGGTACTTCTTTCATTTCATGAATCCATGGCCTGCCTAGTAAGATGTTGTATGAAAGATGAAGATCAAGGACCTAAAAAATAACATCTCTTTCTACATGTCCTACCCTGATTGGTAATAATACCAGAGCCTTAGAGGTTCTTTCTTCTTCATCATAAGCCTTGATTTTTATTTTCTTTGTTGGATCAATAACGTTTTTCAGAAAAATCCAGTTGTGTCAGTAGATTGTAGGTACAAATATTCAACCCAATGCCTCCATCTATCAAAACACGTTTAACTTGGTGTTTATGGATCATAGCTTTGATGTGTAATGGTTGGTTATGCGGGTGATTCAGTGAGTTATCATCTTCTTCAGAGAAAGTGAGGTAATGAGGCGAAGTTAGGTGACCCACCATAGGTTGAAATCGATCTATGTCTAAATCTTTAGGGACACTAGTGGTGAGCAAGGCCTTGTCCAGGATCTCTCTATGAGTAGAAGAGATCTTAAGCAGTTCCAAAATGGAGATTTGAGCATTGGTTCTTTTCAATTGTTCGACAATACTATAACCAGGAGAGGATGATAAAGCCATCTATTTTGATTTGGCCATGATTGTGTCTATTTGTCTATTTTGAGGAATTGGTCGGTTTGATATTGCTTGATCAAAAGTTGAGGAACTAGCTCCTTGGAGAGTAACTTTCTTCTGAGCATGGGTTACAGTAGTAGTAGTTTGTGCTTGATTTTGTTTATCTTGGATTATGATCACATTGCAATATTTAGGTTGAGAAGATTCAATCATGTTGATCATGTTATTGTTGTTAGTGTAGGTATAATTGACTCTAGCTCTTCCCTTGGCTTTTGAGGAATCTCCTTGTTCATAATTTGGTAAGGGATATTTAAAGGCCTTATGATCAACATTAGTCACGTGATTTCCAACAACGATCTTGCTAGCTTCAAGGAGATCTTGGATTTCATGTCGGAGTTTCATGCAGTTGTTTATGTTGTGTCCCTTGTTCCGATGGTAGTCATAGTATTCATTTTCTCTCCACCATTTGCATTTAATTTCTGAGTCATATGGTCTATAAATGTTATCAGATTATTTGCCAATAAAGTTTTAAAAGCTGATTCATATGATTCATCTAGAGGAGTAAAATCATGCTTAGGTTTTGAAATCCAAGGCTTTTCTTTAAACCATTCTCTTGCTTTCTTCGTAGGGTTTTCTACTGCAGTTTCAGCTACCTTGAGTGCTTGTGTGCCACTAGACAAGTTAAATATTGTGGATTTTGTTTTTGCTTTGATAGTATCTACCACTTCGTCATTAGCAACATTTCTATTGTTATCTTTTCCATATTTCCAGTATTTGTTCTTTTCTTTAGAACTAGAACCTTGCGATGTTTCTTTCCAAAGTGATATATCTCCCTTTTTTATAAGAACATCTTCCATTCTGAGGGCATTATCTACCATTTTGTTGAATGAAGGATGTACTTGCATCTGGACACTGTATTTTAATTCAGGGATTAAGTTGTTGACAAATATATCCATCTTCTCAAGATCTGGAATGGTCTGTGAATATCTAGAGAACATCTTTCTCCATTGTTGGAGAAAAGTGAGAAAGAGTTCTCCTGTCTTTTGTTTGGTATTGCAAAGCTCTATCATAGTGACTGGGTGATGAGTGTTATAGGAGTATTGTTGTAGGAATAGCTGGATTAATTCTTCAAAAAAATGTATTCCCATAGGTAGACTTGAGAACCATTCCATAGATTGCCCCCTAAACTTCTTGGGAAAAGGCGCATGAGATACGTTTGGTCGTACATGAACTCCATACATAAAGCACAAATTATTTGATATGATCTTGAGGGTCTGTATTCCCATCATATTTGTCAAACTTAGACATTTCTACTCTTGAGGGAAATGGAGGCATGTAAAAGTTTTTGTCAAATGGGAATGGGCATATTGTGTCTAGAGAATATTGTTTTGGTGATTTATCTTTGTTTTTCAGTTCTATGACCTTAGTTCGTAACACTTGTAATTGTTTGTTTAGCATTCCCAAGGGTGTCTCTTCCTCTTTAGTGATGAGGGCCTCCACATTATAACTAGTAGGAAGTTTGGTGCCTTGCTTTGCTAATTCTAGGAAATAGTCTTCTTTTTCTCTAGCCATGATGACCATCATTTTTTGGAACTCTTTATCATTTTGACATCTATGTATTTCAACCTTAGGAGGTTTATGGATTTTAGATTCAGTTGACGAGGACTCATTGTCAGTGGCATGATTGCTGAAGTTGTCATGAGTGTCTCGTTTACTAGCTTGTCTTTCTTGCCTTTCTCTAGACATGGTGGGAGATAGGGCCCGACCAAAGATTGGTAGATCGTAAATTGGTATTTGTGACAAGGATGGTTTATTTCGAAAGAGGTTTTCTACAAAGAATGGATTGTCATTTGATGAAAAGAGTGTTTCTTTTTCTTTGTCTATTTTACTGCGAGAACAACTGGTTTGAATAGGCATTTGCAACTGACGGGACCGAGAGCTAGATGTGTTGCAGAAGTCAAGATCAAATTGTAGCTAGTTATTCATTTAACGTAGTGATTGATAGAAGTTACTAAGATCTGGTTTGGTTTCAGGAAAGATCTATCCTGTATAAGATGTTATCTAAGTTAACTTAGGTTTTGATAAGATGTTGTTTGAACTAGCTTAAAGATGATTGACAAAATCGTGCAATGCAACGACAGGGGTACACTATCAAGGTTGTTTATGCTCAGGGGGATGATGACCAGTTTTATGCTCATTGTAGACTGATCTAGGTAGGTGTGACTATTTTGTATTGACAAAATTAGAGATTCATAAAACAAGATTTACTGAGCTGAACGACAATTTAATAGTTAAAGGATGACAACAGTTTTGTTTCATACGAGTTGCTGCCTAGTACTGTACAATAGATGGGTATGTCTAGGATGACAAAAGATTTAGTGCAATTACGTATCGTACGACACATGATTTAGCTTCAGACAATAGACTACTGGGTTTCGTACGACAGAGGATTGAGTTCAGACGACAAATAATTAGCCTCATATGACACAAGATATGGTGCAGGACGATAAATGATCAGATTTGTATGACTATTAACAGGACAGAGACAAAAATTCTGAGTTTTTCAATAGCTGAGTATGACAACTGAGTATGACCAATTTTGAGATGGACTGATTTTTTACCAGTATAGACTAGTTTTGGACATAATTTTGACTTAGGGTAGACTAGTTCTGACATGGACAGAGTTTTTGATCACTGAGTTGTTTCTTGTTTTCTCCAATTTTGGTATTCCAATTTTAGTTTGAGGGATGAAAACACAAAAAACACGCAGTATGAATAGTAACTCCAATCACAACATGCAAACCCTATGGAAGTTGGCTTAGAGAAGAAAACCTTTACTTGATGACTTAGGTACATACCCAATAGCTAATCAAAATACGGTCGTTGAGTCTCATGCAATGGATTCTCAATGCCATATTAGCCGACTCCAAATGCTAATGGGGGCACGATATGGCAAGTGTCTTGGGAGAGTTACTATCTCTCTTGCATAAAGATTATCAACCTTTCAGTGGTGAATTGGGTAGCTTCTAATTTTAATTGGATCTAGTAAGGGGTCCATTCGGCGTGTCGAGGTATAAACTCAATTAAGAGGTCTCCCAGCCTTAAAAACCAAGGTTCAATATACCCGAAAGTATTGAGGAGAGCTATTCCCGAGCACTGTCATTGACTTAATTTTCATCAAATCATGTTTATTTTATAGTGGGTTGGAGTACATGGTGTTTAGCCATTCCCACTTAGGTCTTTCCCCTCACACCGGCCGTAACGACTTTAAGAGTTTTAAGCTCCTCAGGAGGGTAGGCCTACTAAAGATGTACAAATCTTAAACAAAGAAAATGCCTCAAGGGTCTGGATTTCTGATTGTCTAAAAAGACAAGAGCATACTCTCCTACCTCTCAAAATTTACTTAAAACACGAAATACAGATTTGTTCTTTAACCAGATAGCAAGTTAGGGGCTTAAAAACTGAATTTAAAGAATACACGATGTTTAGTTGATTCTCTTTAGGCAACCTGCAAAAACAACATATCAATAGTCATGTTGTTTTCATTCTTTGATAAGCATATGTTTGATTGATAAATTCTTTGACAAGCGTCTTGGAAGAAATTGGTTAAGCTGTGAAAATATTAGGCAGACAGAAGACGATTCAGGGTTAGCGTTAGCATAATTAAAATATGACAGAAAACCTGAAAAGTGAAACTTATTTTAACCCAACAGAATAAAACATCATACGACAATTATCATAGAATGAAATGACAAAAGGATTTTATCGTACGAGTTAGAACTAAGCATAGGATGACAGAAGATAAAATCAGATAATCAGAATAGTATGTCATATGACACCATTTTCTGATTTGTATGACAAATAAAAGGCTTCAATAGAATGTCATACGATGCAGTAATACCACTTGTACGATATTTCGCAAAGATTGTATGGACGAAACCTACAGGATAAAAAAAAAAAATTTTGAGACCGAAAAAGTAGTCTCCTGCCCCACGGTGGGTGCCAAAAATGTGTGTGAAAAGTGGACCTATATCTGCAAGCTGGAATACACAACACTTCAATTAAGTCATTAGATGCATGGTTATTAAATCAATAATCAATGAATAATAAACCATTACAAAGCAACCCATTGCCTTCTAGTAGATGTGAGTTTAGATTGCTCTCAGATTTCTAAGCTATCCAGTGACTAGACAACACCTAAATGAAGAATTTTTAAATCTATATGAGCATGAATATGAGCTAAATGGATGCAAGATTTAAGCTAGATATGCAAGATTAATCTAACATGATTTAAGCAATATATGAATATTAAAGATAAATGGTTTAAGAAATATGAAATAACTAATATGCAATATCTCAATGCAAATTCTCAATGAACCTAGAGTAGAAACAACATAATAACAATATATTCTCCAGGATCTTTGAATGAGAGATGAGAGCCTGAACTTATACAAAATTCAGAATGAAACCAAAGGCTGAGATCAAATGATGATGAGTGGTCAAGATTTTCGAAGAGGAAGCACAATCCAAGTGAATTGATGTGATTGGATTCTTTTCTCAGTTTTAAAGGAAATTGAACTAAAATTAAGATAAAATCAGAAAAAAACTGATTTATTCTTTATTTCATTCAAATTTAATATTTAATTGTTTTAATTGCTTTCTTTGAGATTTTTTATCAATTTTTAATTTGTTTTTTCAAGATTATCTCCAATTGATTTCTTTTCTCAATTTTTAATTATTTTTTGTCAGTTAATTCCTTTTTTGATTTATTTCCTTTTTTGAAGATTTGTGCTCATAATTTCCAATTCCTCTTTCTTGATTTGTTTCCTTTTTTGAAGATTTATGGCAATTTTTATTTATTTTTCAAATTAATTCCTCTTTTTTGATGATTTAATGGCAAATTGATTTATTTAATTCAATATGCTAGGATATTTAATAAAATAAATAAGATAATTGTTTAAAATGATTTAGATGGAATGAACAATTAATTAAATAAATATTTAATTAATATTGAGTGATTAATTTTGCCATGTGACATTGATGATTTTAGAAATTAATTGTGTGACCAAGATTTATTTAATTGCCTTTGGTAAGGACCTTGGTGATCAAGGAATTTTTTAGTGGCTAATATTCACCAATTGGCTATTTTTTGAAATTTGGGAATCAAAATTTGGCTAATATGTTCCACTTTAAGGTGACCCGAATCGCCACTTTTTTACAAATTTTTATTTTAGTGTTATTTAAATCGCCAAATAATTTATTTTCTTAATTTTTTTAACTCAAAGATTCGCCACAATATTCGATACATGATTGGATTAGATTTTCCAACATTTTATAATTTATTGTAAAAATCTAAATTAATTCGCCAATAATGTATCATAATTATTTGTTACTTAGGGTTATATCAACAATTTTATTTGCCACCATGGATTTAAAATATAATCTAATGGCCTTTAGTGTATTCCATGAGGTAAATTGTACCTACAAGTTGTAATGCTCGTGGGGGTTTGAAATTACTTTTGAATTGTTGACCTCAATGAAAATCAATGGTTTAAAAGCAATATTTGGCCACATGAGTATTACAAATTGTTGGTATATTTTATCTCACAAAATACAAAGAGGGATATTAGATTATTTGAAGTTAATGGTAGAAATTAAATAAAGTAGAATCTACCCCTTAAACTTATTAATGATTTCCACCTTTAGGCCTTTACTTTTCTTTAAAAAATATTTTTTTAAATGAAAGGATTTGCAATAGTAATTAATGCATACTCATATTATTTTTCAAGATTCGCCAATATTTTCTACCAAAAAAAATTGACATAAAAAATTCGCCCATAAAATTAATATTTTTCTTTCAAAAAAAGGAAAGATTCGCCATTATAAATTATTATTATTATTTTTTAAAATAAATATTCACCAATATTTTATATAATTATTTGAGAGGGGGTTTCTTACAGTTATCATTGTTGGTGATGTTGTCGAGATTAGGGGCCCATGGTTTAGATGGCCATTTTTAGGGTATTACACTTACCGGTTTAGACTCTTCCATACCAAATTTCTTCAACAATTCCTTAGCATATTTAGTTTGATAGATAAAAATGCCTTTCTCAGTCTGAGTAATCTGTAAACCTTTCAAAAATTTCATCTCACCAATCATAGACATCTCAAATTCTTTCTCCATATTTTTAGAAAATTGTTTGCATAATTTATCTTCACCTCCAAAAATAATGTCATCAACAAATACTTCAACAATTGGTATATAATCATCAGTGATTTTATAATATAAATTACTGTTAGCATTGGCTTTAGTAAAATCAAGTTTCAAAAGATATTTATTCAATCCATATAAAGATTTCCTTAACCCGCAAACCATATCTGTATCATCTGATAGTGAAAACCCACCAGGTTGCTCGATATTAACTTCCTCATCAAGATCCCCATTAAAGAATGCACATTTAACATCCATATGATAAACCTTGTAGTTTTTGTAAACAGCATAGGCAAGAAATAATCTTATAGCTTCAATCCTAGGTACAAGTGCAAAAGTCTCTCCATAATCAATTCCTTCCTTATGATAATATCCTTTACAAACCAATCTAGCCTTATTCCTTATAACTTGACCATCCTAATTTAATTTATTCCTAAAAACCTATTTAGTTTCAATGACATTTTTATTTTTAGGCCGGGGAACAAAATTCCATTTGTTATTTTTCTCAATCTGATCTAATTCTTCTTCCATAGCTTTTAATGAATGTTCATCTTTATATGCCTCAATTACTGATACTGGTTCAACTTGTGAAATTAAACATACCTCATTAGTTTCTAGTCTTATTCTTGTCATCACTCCATTGCTCTTATCTCCAATGATTTGATCTTTAGAATGATTAAATCTCACATACCTAGGAGTCTTCCGACTCTTTGTTCCTCTTCCCTATTCTTTAGTTACTGTATAATTCTCTGATGTTGCCGGGGTAACTAGTTCAACTCTCTATTATGGTAAAGGTGCTACCTGTTCCTTCTCAAACTCTGATTTGACTTCTGCTCAACTCATCTACTTTGAGATTAACACTCTCCACAATTCTCTGCAATCTCTTGTTTTAACATCTATATACTTCGCTTTCATTAGAATAACCAAAAAATATTCCTTCATCACATCTAGGATCAAATTTCCCAACAGTATCATCTCTCCTAATATAAAATTTACTACCAAAAATTCTAAAATACTTAACTGTAGGTGTATTGCCAAACCATAATTCATAAAGTGTTTTACCAGTTTCTCCTTTGATATGTACTCTATTGAATGTATAAGCCATTATACTCACTGCTTCTCTCCAGTAGATATGAGGTATATTAGCTTCCATCATCATTGTTCTAGCAACATCCAAGATAGTTTAGTTCTTCCTTTCCATAAATCCATTCGCTGAGGTGTCTGGGGAGCAAAATAT
The DNA here is from genome assembly GCF_030272615.1 of Cryptomeria japonica. NCBI lineage: Eukaryota > Viridiplantae > Streptophyta > Pinopsida > Cupressales > Cupressaceae > Cryptomeria > Cryptomeria japonica. Next base: position 573,205,287 of record NC_081405.1, read on the forward strand.
TGGCTTCTTATACCATGCTTGTCACAAAAGTTATGAAACTCACTGGATTTGAGTTCTCCACTATGATTTGATCTGAAGCATTTAATCTTCAATCATGTCTCAGTTTCCACTTTAGCCTTAGAACTTTTAAACATTTCAAATGCTTTAGATTTTTCTCTCAAAAAAGTAACCCACATCATTCTAGAATAATCATTAATGATTAGCATGAAATATCTATCACCATGAAAACTTTTAACTCTAGCAGGGCCACATAAATGAGTATGAATAAGATCAAGAACATCATTAGATTTATCTTGTATACTCCTAAAAGAGGTTCTGACCTGTTTACCCATTTGACATTCTTTACATACCGGATTATAGGGCTTCATAATGTTAGGTATATCCCTAACTACCTTAGTTGAACTGATGTTCAAAATGCAATCAAAATTCACATGACACAGTCTTTTATGTCATAGCCAACTCTCATCAATGTGTGCAATCAAACATGTCTTCTCACCGGAGTTCAAATGAAATATATTACCTTTTGTCTGTGTACCGGTTGCAATTTCCAAGCCAGATTTGTTAATGATTTTGCATTTTCCATCCTTGAACTATAGTTGAAATCCCTTATGTACCAATTGTCCTATACTCAAAAGATTATGCTTCAAACCTTCAATAGAATAAACATTGTCAGTAGTGTTCCTACCATCCAATGATATAGTTCCTTTTCCTTTGATCATACATGCCTTGTCATCTCCAAATCTAACTAGTCCACCATCAAATTCTTGGAAAGACAAAACTTTCCTTTAACTCAAGTCATATGATGTGCACAACCACTATCAATTACCCATTCATCCTTGTCCTCAATTTTAGCAGCAAGTGCATTTTCCTCGGGTACATTCTCTTCCATTGCCTGATCATTTTCCTTGATAGCCAAGAATACCCATTCTTTTCTATTATTGGATCCATTAGAAGAGTCTTATGCTGGTTCATCATTAGAATTAGTAATGCCTTCCTCATCCGCTATGTAGCATGATTTGTCTCTATTTTTCTTGTATTTATATTTGTTTTGATATCCAAGGTTAGGCTTAAATGATCTTTTAACTCTTTCTTCAAATCTTGAATTCCTTTTAGGACATCTAGATGCAAAATGCCCAATTTTATTACATGCAAAACATTTAAAAGGTGCTTTTCCTTCATAATTACTTCCTACTAGTCCTTTCGGTACTCTTCTAGCAAATAGTACTTCAAGTTTCTCACACTCGTCATCTTCTCTCTTCATATCTTCTAATTATTTTGCATATAAATCTTTCCAATCTTGCTTACCAGTTGCAAATGTAGATGCATGAAAAGAAGGTTCAGTCTTCACAACTCCAGAACATCCAAATTCCTCAAGCACTAAAGCAGATAGTCTCCCAACCAAAGTATCTCTGTTGATAGGTGTATTAGCCAATGTTTTCAACTCATTGATAGTAGTAGCCTTCATTTTGTAAGCCGGTGGTAGGGCTCTCAGGACTTTAGAAAAAAATTCATCTTCATGCAGACTTCCACCACAACATCGAATTCCCATAACAATCTCATTTACTGTTTACATGAATGGAGTAATCCTTTCATCTTCCTCCATCTTTAGGTTTTCATATTTCACCCGGTTGTTACTACTTATTAAGTTTCCATTAGTTTTATATCCAAAGTCATTCTATATACTCTAGTCAGTTACCTCTACCGAAACATTCAGTTGGTATGCACAGAACATTCAGTTAAAGAAGAAAGTAGTCATAGAGCCCAGTATACACCGAGTTGTCTACCAAGTAACATTCCATGTCTACCGAGCAGCAATAATGATACACCGAGTTGAAATACACCGAGTGAAATGTGTTACTAGATTCATTGAACCTAGACACACATGTGGAAACGTGTTACAAGATCGAGGAACAAAGAACCATTATCACATTGGAAATTGCACTTAAGGATTGTGTATGATTTTGAGGTCATTTAACCAATGAAATATTTTGTACAGTTATTCATTCGATAAATCATGTTTGTAAGATCAATGTAATGAACCAAGTGACTGACATAAGAGATCTATTTATATAGCATGGATTGAGATCAGATATATATATAGAAAAGAAAAGATAAAGAGGTGTATGAAGAAAGCACTAAGTGTTATGCTTGTTACACAGACACAGAGGTCACCGAGAAGGATTTCAGAGAACAGTCAAAGAACAGAGTAAACAGAAAGTTACAAATATTTGTAATGATTTATTGTAATATTTTGAAGTTGTAAGAGAAACCTTTAACAAGGTAAAAGACTCTAAAAAAGTCTATAAATTGTAAAGCCTTTAACCAGGTGCAACATTTAGAATAAGTGTTGTAAAATCCTTTAGCAAGGTAGATCTAAAGATCTTGATACTCCTAATAGGGTAAGCTATCTGAAATAGCTAAACATGTAGCTCTAACCGAGCACTCTTTATTATTGTAGTAGTGAAGTTGTGGGCTCCCATCCTCACCGCAGTTTTTCTCTCTAACCAAGAGTTTTTGCATAACCAAAATATATGTGTTTTGGAGTGAATCGTGTATGATTGTTATCTATTTGTTTTAGGTTTATGTTATGTTGCAATAGTTTTTGGTTTATGCATAACAATGAAGTTATTGTTGATAAAAGGTTTTGAAGTACTGATTCACCCCTCCCCTCTCAGTACATTAGCTTTCCATATTTGGCCTAACAATTGGTATCAGAGCTTGTGTCTTGGAAAATGGTTTAACAGCCTAAAGTGAAAGATCTTATCAATGGAAGGCTACAAAAAATCTCAGAGAATAGTGTATCTACAAGAAGAGTTGGATCATGCTAATCAAGTGATTGCAGACATGCAAAAACAAATGCAGAAATCATTAAAATTGTGAAGAAAGGCATGAAAATTGATTTATGTGAGGTATTGTTGAAAAAATTGTTTGATAATCTCAATACCATAAGGAATCCAAAGAAGAACAATTCGGCTAATACACTGAAGTTTGGATCACTATTAATATGCATGTTTTTCTATTTTGAGAAATTCTTTCCATCAGTCAGTAAAGTAGTTTGGGAGCTACACCGACCAATCACCCATCAAATCAATGACTTCATCAAGAAGCTAGGTGATAATTTTAATGATATTATGGATGATTACTTTAGCAAGTTTCAAGAGAAGATGCATAACAGGTACCAAATTCCACCCAAGTTAGTAGAGAAATACAAGGATGACATATGTTTTGAAGTGGACACTGATTATTGCTATGTTAATGTTGTGGAACCGAGAACTCAATCTTTACCACCTATGGGTTATGAGATTGATTTTGACATCACACAACAACAGATAGATGCTTTTCTAAAATCACCAAGGCATGCTACCGAGCTGAGGTATGGAACATATGAAGAAGTGAAGGAAAAAGTAAAAATGAGCATTGTAGTACCCAAGGCTACAAGGAAGGTAAGAAAAATGATCAAGGTATTAACGGAGAAATTTGGAGAAGGTTCTTCCTCCACACCTGTCAAGGGCACTATAGCCATTGCCGAAGAGGAATCTAAAGCCCAAGAGGTAGCTATAACACTGAGCACCGAATTGCCTAAAGGGAAAGTTTTGAAAAGAAAGAAACAAGATACATCAAATGTATTACCGACTCCTCCAGCAAAGTGACCTAACACAAGATCATCTGCAGCATCACCGAGTAAGAAACCAATGAATGTTGCCGCACCAAAGGTAACAAAAACTTACAAGAAATCTACTCGGAGACTCATTTTGGCTAAGGAGTCTAGTGACACTAAATCTGAAGATGCAAGTAAATTTCAGATTGTCAAGAGTAAAAAGGTAAATGTACATAGTGTTGAAATTTTTTGTGCTAATCTGAAGCAATATGGTGGATTTGGAGCATTCATATATGTTAAATATGAATCCAGATTTGATGATTAAAAGAGACAAATACAAGAAGCTGTCATCTGCACACTATTGAAATTCTGATTGGCCCCATTGGAATTATCTAAATCTCTTCCAAATGAATTATATTTGCATATTGACATCAGGTGAATGTATGCCATGGATTTAGAGAAATAGATGAGAGAAAGAAGTCCAGTGCATCTTTTCCCAGACATGTCGGTAGATGAGATCACTGAACATCTGAAAAACTGCCACACAAAATTCCTAGTCAAGCAAAGAGCCTTGAAACTGATGAATGGCCTTTACTTGGATGTAGAGAATGAGACCAAGGAAAATGGTAGGAAATCTTTCAAAATCAAAAATTTTGGTGAGCAAGCTGAAGTTGAAATAGTTGATGTCACTGAGTAAGATCCTGATATCACCGAGCAGGATCCTACTGACACTATACAAGTAGATGAGGATATCATGGACACCGAGGCACCGCAATAGGAAATGATAGAAGGGAATGCATATGCCAAACTGGTATCCAGTGAGTTAGTTTTGGAGCAATCTTAGCCCTATCCTCCAATCACTTAGTCTATTTCAACCGAGGCCCCTCAAGATACTGAACAAGGGACAAAAGGTCACAAATCTACACAAGGAGAAACTGCTTCTCAGGCCACCGGGGAATAGTCTTCACAAGCCCCTTCTAGCATTGAAAATATTACATCTGAGACCCCAAGCACAGAAGCACTGATTGACACAACAAAGGCTACATCAGAGGTTCAAGAAATTGATAAAAGTGTTGCCTCTACCAAGCAACCTACTGAGGGTCAACAAGCCTCACAAGCCATTGTTTTAGTTCAACCGATGAAAGGTTAAGAAAAGAAGATGAAAAAGCATAGTTTCAAATTAGATTTGTGAAAACTAATAGTGTTGCCCAATGTTGATATATCCAAACTAAAAGGGCAAGCACTCATCTTTCATCCGTCCAAGCACAAATCAACAAGGCTACCTCCCTATCCACTCAGCAAGAGGGAAGCACCTTAGATGGAATAATTTCACTGTTAGCTGACATTACGGCTCAGAATTCACTTATGGACAGTGTCAAGGATGCCCTCTTTACCGCTCTTACCGATGCCAAGACAAAGTAGAAATCCATTTTTGACTAGTTGCCACCACCGAATGGTAACTAAGTTTTGATGTTTGTCAAAAAGGGGGAGTGAGTATAGTATCAAAGTATATAGGGGAATGTAGTATATAGGGGGAGTATACCGAGCATAACAAAATATTCATATGCACAGTTAATTTTGACAGAAGAGCAGTGAACCGAGCAGTTATCATAGAACATTGATCACCGAGCATGCAAAATCAGAATTTTGTACAATATAGTGATAAGGGGAGTATATCTAAATATACAATTTCATAGACTAATGTATATACTATTTGTTTAGTCAAATTTTGCAAGTATATAGATTTTTGAGCTATGACTTTGAAAGTAGTTTTGTCAAACATCTCACCTAATGTCAAAAGGGGAGATTGTTACTACTTATTAAGTTGCCATTAGTTTTATATCCAAAGTCATTCTATATAATCTAGTCAGTTACCTCTACCGAAACATTCAATCGGTATGCACAGAACAGTCGGTTAAAGAAGAAAGTAGTCACAAAGCCCAGTATACACCAAGTTGTCTATCGAGCAGCAATAATGATACACATAGTTGATATACACCGAGTGAAACATGTTACCATATTCATTGAACCTAGACACACATGTGGAAACATGTTACAAGATCGAGGAACAAAGAACCGTTATCACATTGGAAATTGCACTTAAGGATTGTGTATGATTTTAAGGTCATTTAACCAATGAAATATTTTGTATAGTTATTCATTTGCTAAATCATGTTTGTAAGATCAATGCAATGAACCAAGTCACCAACATAAGAGATCTATTTATATAGCATGGATTGAGATTGGATATATATATATAGAAAAGAAGAGATATAGAGGTGTATGAAGAAAGCACTGAGTGTTATGATTGTTACAGAGACATAGAGGTCACCGAGAAGGATTTCAGAGAACAGCCAAAGAACAGAGTAAATAGAAGGGTTTACCAAGTTACTTTATGGGTTACCGAGGTATGCTATAAGAAAGGTAATCTCACTTTGAGCACATAGAATCTACTATAAAATTTCAGATATAAAGTTGTAGATATTTGTAATGATTTATTGTAATATTTCGAAGTTGTAAGAGAAACCTTTAACAAGGTAAAAGACTAAAAAAGTCTACAAATTGTAAAGCCTTTAACCAGGTGCAGCATTTAGAATAAGTGTTGTAAAATCCTTTAGCAAGGTAGATCTAAAGATCTTGATACTCCTAATAGGGTAAGCTATCAGAAATACCTAAATATGTAGCTCTAACCAAGCACTCTTTATTATTGCAGTAGTGAAGTTGTGGGTGCCATCCCCACTGCAGTTTTTCTCTCTAACCAAGAGATTTTGTATAACCAAAATATATATGTTATGGAGTGAATCATGTATGATCGTTATCTATTTGTTTTAGCTTTATGTTATGTTGCAGTAGTTTTTGGTTTATGCATAACAGTGAAGTTATTGTTGATAAAAGGTTTTGAAGTACTGATTCAGCCCTCCCCTCTCAGTATATTAGCTTTCCATATTGGGCCTAACACCGATAACCATCAAGTTTAGCAATCTTCACTGTAGGGTCACCTTCATTAAGATTCTTTAACTTATCCCATATAGCCTTTGAGATGATTTGTCTGTTAATCCCATTATTTTCTGATCAAAAAGTGCACACAAGAGTGTTTCTCTTTCTCTAAAATTATTCCCAAGCTCCTTGACCAGGTTAGCCAAAGGAGGATTTTCAAATCTCGGATTATAGGGTGTGACACCATTCTGTGTAATCTCCCAAATATCCTTGCTAAGAAATCTCAAATGAGTCTCCATCTGAATCTTCCATACTGTGTAATTTGTTCCATCAAGCCTCAGAATATCCCTTCAAAAGATAGCTCTAGAAGAGCTAGATGAACTTGAACTGTTAGTCACCATAGGATCTTCCTCAAGCAGTTAAGCTTTCTGCAGAGAGGACCAAAGCTTTGATACCAATTTTTAGACAGTTTAGATAACCCGAAGAAAATTGAGAGGGGGAGAGGTGACTCAGTTGTCATAAATTACCAAAAGCATTAGCAATTTAAGCTTTAATACCAGAACCCAAAACAATAATACCAAAATAGAAGTTAATCCAATTAAGCATAAACAATAATCACAAAATAAAATCCATCCATACAACACCAAGATTTATACATGGAAAACCTGGTAAAGGGAAAAACCACGGTGGGAAGCCTACCCACAGTCAGATAATACTTCTGGAATAAGTATGTGAATTACAATGAAGGGGCCTGCACTTGCAGGAAGGCCAACAACCTAGAGCTCACTTCTCATCACAAAAGGAGCCTCACTGACTACATATAAATCCAGACTACAATCTAGAGAAGTGTTGAACTGAAAAGATAGCATCTCCTATGCCAAAGTAGAGTTCTAGTTAAGATCAATACTGAAGGACTAAATCCTCTTAGATAAACCCAATTCGATCTCCAATGATCGACCAACTCCTCTGGTTGAATAATATTACATTAATTGCACATTACAGTCCTTGACCATGACCTCTTACATTAACCATGATGATCTACAATGAGATCTTACATCTATATATACAAACCCTTGACCATAAACAATCAGGTCGGCCACCAGATAATAAACTAGTTACATAATTACAAACCATGTTGGCCTTAGACCAAAACAATTAATATAAACACATAAGATGTCCCAGAAATAGATCAATAGTTCCAATCCACACATTACATTAATGTTGGTCCATAACCTAGATCAACCAGGACCAAGTATAGGTCAACACGTTTCAGCAATGATATCCAAACATCAAGTCTCAAACATGATCACCAACAACATCCTGAAACAAAATTAGAAGTTGCACCAATATCACTTATGCAATTCATCAAAGATCTCCATCAAAAGCTCTATTGGTGAAACCCTCGTTGGAACCAGAAACCAATCTTCTAAGTAAGCATGATAGCATCCGATCATCATACCAAAACCAACTAACCAAGTATGAGTATAAGTATAATGAACAAGCCAATTCCATCACCAAATTATACCAGAGCCTGCCAAATCATACTGGATCCAAGTTAACTAGAAATCACTTATCCTACCGAGACCAGAAGGATGCCAATAAAGTATCCAAATAGATAGTGTTTACATCAATGACAAAACATCAATGCAACACATAATCAATTCCACCAAATGGCCAACATGATTTACTATATTTTGCCTTCCTTTGTGCATATCCTAATAAATTCTAACATTCACACTCTCAACCACTCTCCTCAATCTTTTGTTGAAACATTTATAAGCCTTTCTATGAGTAGAGTACTTCAAGTAGATACCTTCATCACATCTTGACTCAAAACTATCTAACCCATTCTCATCTCTTTTGATAAAGAACTTGCTACTAAATACCGTGAAGTATTTGATTGACAATTTTCTATCATACCATAACTCATAGGGTGTCATTATGTTGTTCACTCTTAGTTATACTCTATTTACTATGTATACAATATTATGGATTGCCTCTTTCCAATATACGTCAAGCAGAATTGCTTCATTTAATATTGTTCTTGCCATCTCTTTGACTGTCGTATTTTTTCTTTCCACAACACCATTTTGTTGTGGTGTCCTAGGGGCAAAGTATTGTATTCTTATTCCATGTCTCTCATGGTATTCTTCAAATTCATTAGATGTGAACTCTCCTCCATGGTCTGTTCTTAGACATTTCAGCTTTTAACCACTTTCTTTTTCAACCATCTTCCTAAAGATTTTGAATCTTCCATAGGCTTGAGACTTGTCTTGCAAGAAGGTGAGCCATGTCATTTTTGAGAAGTCATCAATAATCAACATAAAGTATTTCTCACCATTTAGAGCCCTCATTCTATTTTGCCCACACAAATCAGTGTGTACAAGCTCTAGAGGCCTTGTAGTTGAATACTCTTTTGTCTTAAAGCTTACTTTTGTTTTCTTTCCTATTTGGAAATCATCACACAAAGTGTTTCATGGCTTGATGATCTGTGGTATGTGACTTAAATATCCTCTCTTACTGACCTTAACAAGATTATCAAAATTTATGTGACCCAATTTTCTATGCCACAACCAACTCTCATCAACTTGTCCCATCATACTTTGAGATTCAAAACACTCCTTAAGGTTGTATATGTTTCCATCTGTCCATTTGCCTTTAGAAACAAGCTTTCCATTTCTCTCCTTTCTGATTTGACATCCTTTTGAGTCAAATGTAAACTTGTATCCTTTTTCACACATTTGACTTACACACAACAGATTGTGTTTTAGACCTTCCACATAATATACAACACATACTTTTAACTTGCCATCTATGCTTAATGTACCTTTGCCTTTTATTTTTATTGAAGAGTTGTCTCCAAACCTCATAGAACCACCATTCTATTCTTCTAATTGGATAAATTTATTCTTATCATGAGTCATATGATTGGAGCAGCCACTATCTACTACCCATAAATTCTACCTTTCTACATGTTGGGCAGTTTGGGCAATCAAACTTGACTCGACTTTGTCCTTTTCTTTTTCTACCCAAACTTGTTTTGATTCTTGCTTCTTCTCTACTATCACATTCTAATCTGATTTTGTCTTTGGTTCCAAAGGTGACATTTTATTCTTTTGTTTAGCTTCTCTAAGATTACAATGTTTTGTAATGTGGCCCAAGTTTTGACAATGGTAGCATTTTACATTTACATTGAATGATGAATTTGAAAAACTATTGTAGTACATATACATTTCTCCTACATTCATAACTCCTATGACCAACACCATTGCAATGATAGCAAATGGCATTTACATCTTTAAGAGAATCAAAAGGATTTCTACTTTCATAAGTGGAAGGGGACCTATGGATAAGTCTACATTATGCAATTCTATGACCATAAGTATTGCATTTATAACAGTAGCCATAGAACTGAGGTACATACCAATCATTGTTGAAGTTGTTTCTCATTGGTCTCCTTGGAGAAACATAACTCAATATTCTTGAGCTCTTCCTTCTATCCTTGAATCTAGTGAATCCCCCATCATTCATCTTGGCTTTTCCTTTAGAATTAGAATGTTGGTTCCTTGTAGTAGAAACATATGTCCTCTTCTTAGTAGGCTTGTTGATAGTGAAGGTTTGTCCTGTACTATTCTCACTTGAAGAGATAAAATATATTTCTTTGTTTGACGAGTCCATACTAAAGAACTTTGACCAACATCAAATCCAACACCTTCTATATCTTTGGAGTGATTTTGTTTTCTCAATATTTTATCCAATGTATCGATGCTACCCTCATACTTAATTCTCACCTTGAGTTCATCTTTGCACTTTTCAATTTCTTTTCTGAGATGCACAATTTCTTCCTCCATCTTTTGATACTCTTTGTTTTCTAAATCTGATTTAGTCACTTCATACATACTTTTAGCTTATTCTAATTTTGTTCTTAGATCTAAATTGTTTTTCTCAGATTCCTTAGGACATTTGTTCAATCTATCTTACTCTTCAGCAACAACATACTTAATCTTTTTGTATTCTTTCCTCACTTTCTAGAGCTCTTCAAGTGCACTTTTCAACTTCCTCTTCATCTTCATCAGCAACATGTTCATCATGAAACTCATCTTGTGCCATAAAGAGATTAACCTCTCTTTCTTCTTCACTACAATCCTCATCAAAGACACTCTCTTCATTCGTGGCATCATCTTCAAAGGTGTAGAGAGTTTTTTTCTTCCTAAATATCATTCTTCTTGGCTTGTAGGTTTTCTTCATTTTATCCTTACCAAAAGATCTATTATTTTGGTAGACTCAACTCCATCTTTCTCACCATAGGAACACTTAGAAGAAAAATGTCCTATCTTACCATAGTTGAAACACTTGAAGGGAAGCTTGCGTTTGTATTTTACTGAACCCTTTTTGAGATTCCTTGCAAAGCTGGATATAGAAGGATCAAAGTCATGTTCTTCTTCATGATCAACTTCTTCTTTTCTCTTTTTGGTTATGTTGAAGGTAACCTCTCTCTTTGATATTTATCCTTCTATTATTTTCATTTCATAAGCTGGTAAGGAGCCAAATAATTTATACATACAAAAAGTCTTTCAGTCTTTACCTTCCTCAATAGCAGAGACCTTTATGTCATACTTTGAGGTTAGTGATCTTAGAACCTTCTTGACAGTAACTTCATCTTTGACATCCTCTCTAGGTCCTCTTATAGCATGTGAGGCCCTACCTCGACTCATCCTAATATTTCAATATTTTTCATGTTGAGACTATTATGGATGCTTTATTTTTATGCATTATGGATTTGGAACTTATATGATTTCATGATTTGGATAACATTGATATATACTGATGTTTCATTTCTATGCATTATAGATATAGAACTCTATATGATTCTAGAATAGGATTACCTTGTGATGATGTATGTCATTATTGGAATTGCAGGACTTTACTATGATGATTGAAATAGGATATATCTTTATGTATGGATCAAAATTATGAGGATTATGATAATTGTTTATGTGGATTTATTTTGATACAAGATATATTGATTTTGTTTAATATCAATTGTATGCATAGTGTTTGACGTGTATTCTTATTCATGTGTTTAAATGTTATATGAGGTTATTTGGAAGTACTAATGTGTAATTGAGATGCACAGGAAAATTATCCATGTGACCATGGAAATATTATGGAGAACCAAACCTAGACCTATGTATGTTCGTAAAAATAGGCTTTGTCTATTTGGAGAGACAACACCCCATTTGTATCGTATTTTATTTGTGAAAGTGAATGTGGCATGTGTGTTAAATTGAATTTATTAAATTGTGTAAATCCAACAAGAGACAAAATTTCATGTGTAATTTTGTAAAAGTATTTTTATTGTGTCACTTGACACATGTGTTGATTTATGTCTTGATTTTTGAATTGTCTCTTGGAGGGAGTTGTTTTAACCATAGCTTTTTCAAATAATTTAATGTGGTTCTATATTTTCCTTGGGTAGAAAATCTTTTGGGTGGTCAACTTAGGTTTGACCCGAAAGCTAACTTTAGATGGGTTTAAAAGGGGTTAAATAGACTCATAGGGGTAGTTTAAAGGTGTTTCCTAAAGCCCATTACCTAAGGGTTAGGAGTAATTTTAAGCATGTGCCAACTCCCATGTGATTGTTTAGTCACCCTAAAAAGTGAGTTTTCTAAGATGTGCGAAAATTGAATTTAGAAGGCTTCATCTAGGTTAGTTAACTTTCCTTTTTGGTGAGAGATCCCTTTTTGATCTTTTTTGGACTTTTTCCTTTTTCAATTTTAGAAACCTGTGAGACCTCTCACTGAGGTCTTCTTAGGCAAGAATGTGAGATTTTGTGGGTAATCACCCACTCTCCATTTTTGGAGACAATGCAATTTAGAAAAGAAAAGATTTGGTATAGGAAATTGGCTAAATGTAGAGAAAGGAGGATTGTGGAATTGGGCTTCTCATCCTCAACTAGATCTAGCATACCTTTGGGCAGTTGAAGGTTGGTTAAACTTCCCTTTGTATTGTTTTCTTTCATGTTGCATGTTATTTTGGAAAGGTTGTTTGTGTGGAAAAGGTTGTTCTCTTGCATTTTAGTTTGTGAAAATTATTACGCGTTATGTCTTTGTTTTCTTGTTTGCATTCTGTGTTTTGGGAGTAACCAAGACCTCCTACTCTTGGGAGAGAGGATGTTCTTGTGGGTGGTAGAAGTATGACAACCCTCGAGTGAGAGGCTCTCGTTATGAGAGTGATCTCAAGGGATATTTATGTGACCCTTACTACATGGCTTGTTTATGCATTTGGAGGCCATAAGTAGGGAAATAAGGCATGAATGCCTTGGGGGGCATAAGGATGCGGGGATTATTATACTTATGATATATCTTTGTTGCCATGAGGTGGTTTTGTGTTTTACCAGACTTGTAGTCTCCTCGGGGTATTTGGTCCACTACCACCCGTGTAAAGACATCACATTGCATGGTGAAGTGTAGCCTTGGTTGGGAATATGTTGTTGTGATTGTTTTCCCCTGTTTGTTGTATTTGCATGTGTGGTACCTGTCTAGGGCTTGGTTCTCCAAGCTTGGGAGTGGCTACTAGTTAGCCTAGGCTGGGAGGTGAGCAATCCATGGTCATAGCCTATGATTTATTTGTAGGTTGTTGAAAGAAAAGAAAAGGACAAGTAGAAGTTGTTGGACTTTTGTGTTGCAGAAAAAGAATCAGAAATAGAATAGTTTATATTTGAAGTTGCAGCAACGTGAACGGAAAACTATATGTTGTAGTTACTTGGAAAAGAAGATGTATTTATTTTAATTAAAGGTCATTCTTAATAGAATGAGAGATCCCATTTGTATTGATGGCTATAATGTATTTTAAATGTACTCTAAAGAAAAGCATTATTTTGTTAAGTATTATTTGTTGCAAAAGAAATATGTTTATTCTTGGATTAAATTCCCTATAGTTACTGAAATTATATTGTAGTATGCATGTTCATTTTGAAAAAGAAAATTTATTTTTTATGTTAATGCTGAAAATAAATGTTTAGTCTATTTCCTTATTGCATACCTCTAAGGTTAAATTCAAATGAATCTAGATAAATAAGGTTGTTGTTTAGAATTACTAAATTATGTCATTTGCTTATTTGCAGAAAATAAAATCTAGAGTTAAATAGACTATTTGATTGAAATAATTTCATATTTCTATAGTTGTTGTGTGATTTTATTGGAAACTGGCATTTTATCTATTTGCAGAAATTAAAACCTAAAGTTAAATGGCCTATCTATTTTAAGTAATAACCTATTTATATAGTTGCTTGATAAGTTTATTTAAATCTATCAGTTAAATATTTGTAGAAAATAAATTTAAAGAAAATAGTTTGTCTATGATTTTAGCAACAAGTATTTAAAAATATATATATATATACATTGATCTAAATCTGAACATTTTATTTATTTGTAGAAAGTTTTAAAAAAAAAACATGCATATTCCCATATTAATTTCGTGCCCTAAAATATCAAAAGAAAATACATATTTGAAAATATCAGATATATATAAATACATTTTTTTATAACTATACATTTATATATATATATATATATATATATATATATATATATATATATATATATATATATATATATATATATTTATATATTTTCTTTTTTTGTTTTAAAAAAATGCCATAAAATAACTGCCACCTCCTCCTCTTCAATCCGCCGATCCTCTTTCGTGGCCGCCATACCTTTCGTTCGGCCTTGCAACAAAAAGATTTGAAACCCTAACCCAGTTCGGGTCAGGGTATTCGAAAGATAATATAAAAAAAGAATGAATGAAAATAACGTAAAGGGGCATTTTTATAATAATAAAATTAAGGTTTTCATGATTATTTATTAATAATGTGAAAACCTGTTTATATATATATATATATATATATATATCTTTATATATATATATATATCTATGTATATATGTATATGTATATGTATATGTATATATGTATATGTATATACATATGTATATGTATATGTATATACATATACATATGTATATACATATACATATACATATACATATACATATACATATACATATACATATACATATACATATACATATATATATATATATATATATATATATATATATATATATATATATATATATAGTTTAAAATATAAAAGAATAGGGCAAATTTTAGATTAAATATTTTATTAAGTGTTTTTAATCTATTTATATGTTTATAGTAAGCACATGGGAAAATATATTTTTTTGATAAACATAAGGGTATCTTTAAAATGATGTTTAATATTTTAATATTATTTTTGTAGTTTAATCTGATATAGATTTTGGAGATTAAACCTTATAGAACGATTTTCGTTATGAATTTAACTGACCCTATGTCGATTTAGTGTAATCATATTTTAATTATTGATAAAAAAAAATATAGACATTTATAAACTAAGTGCTAGGACTAATTTATTTAGTTCCAAAAAAACACAATTAATGGTTATTGGAGATTAATTTTATCTACGCCAATTAATTGACCAAATTAATTTATTGATTAAAAATCAATGAGATAATAAATAGTTCTTTTAGTGTTCCGCATTTGATTTAAATTAATATCACTTACTTGAGTTAGTGGTTAGAGTTAACTCTCACTTAGTTAAGACAAACTTGCTAGTGCATTTCATTTTAGCAAATTTAATGTTATTAAGTTGTTATTTTAAAAAATAAAAATAACAATTAAGAATTATTCCGTTCGTGCCCAGAAGTTTGGGCATGACATTTTGGTATCAGAGCAAGGTTTCCAACACTAGGAACCTTTCTCCATTACGTTTCGCTTTAATTAATTTTATTATATTAATTTTCTATGATATTTAAATTTAATTAATGAAATATTTTTCCAAAGAAATTAGTTATTTAATTTATTTTATTTCATTTTTCTCTTAAGGATGCCTCTGACTATGCAACAAGCTCACAAGCGCAGAAGGCATCCTAGGCATGAACGCATAGCACACGAAGAGGTAGATAGGGAGGAATCGGTTGCAGAAGTGAACCCAGTGGCTTCTCTCGAACAACCAGTTGACCCAAACCGAAACATCTTAGAAGCACTCTAGAACTTGATTGGTATAGTCCAGGATAGGTTTCCAGCCGAGGATCATCATGTTGGAAATCAGAACTCAGGGAGTCATAGATTGACAGATAGGGAATGAAGCAGGAGTCCACCTCCTAATCCCATAGAGAGTCAGGGTGGGAATGAGCCTAAGTCTATGCACCTACTAGGACCACCTCCAATGGTAGAGCTAGTGTATTATGAGAGAGCATGTCGGGAACCAGGGGATCTTATCAGGGAGGTTATGGCCCTAGCCACCATCTTTTGGGGGATCTACCAATGGGGTAGAAGCTAATGCTTGGCTTTTGAGCCTTGACAGGTTCTTTGCATTGCGCTCTTACGAGAGCAATCTAAAGGCACATGTAGTAGTCCACCTATTGAGAGCAATGACTTCCACATGGTGGAGACAGAAGGAATACAAGTGTGGATTAGTTGCTGATACTCTCACATGGGGGATTTTTATAGGGAGGTTCAGGGAGAGGTACTTGTTAGAGCATTATAGATAGCGTAGGATAGACGAGTTCCATGACCTCCAACAGAAGGGTCTCTCAGTGACCCAGTACAAGAGCAAGTTCTTCAAGCTCTTGCCATACATGGACTACCTGAAAGATGAGAAGCTTCTCGTCAATCATTTTATCAGAGGGATAAATGTCAGCATAGCAGGACCACTGAGGATGTCCGCTCCTGAGAGACTTCGGGTTGCCATGGAGAAGGCCCTGATAGCAGAGGAGATTCAAGTTAGGCCATAGGATGCAAGGGATCGGTTCTAGAACTGAAACCCTATACCCTAGACATACAGGTTTCAAAAACCCCATTAGAAGGGAAATAACAAAAACACACAGGGGTTCTCCAAACCCCCTCCTCCGCAATAGTCACAACAGAACCAGAGGAAGAGGCCTCCATAGAGTCAGCAGGGTGCAAAGCCCAGACAGTGGCAGTCTCAGGGTCAGAGGCGAGATCAGCGATCTTAGGTTCCTTATACATCTTCGATGAGGGCTCAACAGTCCTCTAGGGGTGGGTACAGTGGTTCTAGTAGGACAGGGCGATAATCTTTTTCTAGGCCTCAGGGCGTCTAGTTTTAGGCACACGGTGCTTGTTTCACATGTGGAGTCATGGGGCACATGGCGAGAGAGTGTCCTCAGGGTCAGATGGCAGGGAATCAGAGGATGACAGCATCAGAGCCTACAGTTGGAGATATGGGCAGGTCCCATAGAGTCTTCGTAGTAGTTGACAACCACCAGGTAGAGCACCAGGCCACAATCATTGAGGCTACAGGTATGATCAGAGGTAACATTGTATCTATATTATTTGATTTAGGAGCTACTAACTCCTTTATATCTCCATTGGTTATGGAGCGTTGTGGGCTAGTGGCAACTAGACAAGGTGTCAGTTGGGAAGTGGAGTTAGCTTCAGGGGCTAGAGTGTCAGTGGAATTAGAGGTTAGGGCATGTCAACTTCAGATTGGCAATACCACCACCTTAGTAGACCTTATAGTTACACCACTTGGATCAAATGACATCATACTTGGCATGGATTGGCTTTATGCCCACAGAGCCAAGATGGATTGCCACCAGAAAGAAATTGAGTGTGAGGATGATCAGGGTCCACCCATAGTAATCATAGGGATTCAGAGACCCGTGTCTCTTCGTATGATTTCTGCAATGTAGCTTAAGCGGAGCATGTGAAAGGGATGTCAGCTTTTTGCCATCACTATCAGTGATAGAGGGGAAGATGACGAAAAGGAAACATCGATAGACTACCATCCTATCCTTAAGGGATATTCAGACATGTTTCCTTCAGAGCTACCTGAGATGTCACCCCGTAGAGAGATTGACTTTCATATAGACCTTGTACCAGGAGCTGAGCTAGTTTCAAGAGCACCTTATAGGATGACAACAAATGAGCTTAATGAGCTCAAGATGCAGCTTGAGGAACTCCTAGAGAAGGGTCACATTCATCCTAGCGTATCCCCTTGGGGTGCACCAGTCATCTTCATGAAGAAGAATGATGGATCTCTCCAATTATGCATGGATTATCGTCAGTTGAACAAAGTAACCATCAAGAATCGATATCCCCTGTCCAGAATCGATGATTTGTTCGACCAACTTTAGGGTGCCAAATTATTTTCCAAAATTGATCTGAAGTCAGGATACCATCAGTTGAGGATAGTGGAAAGCGATATCCACAAGACCACATTTCACACTAGATATGGCCACTATGAGTTCACCATGGTCCCATTTAGTCTCACGAATGCTCTAGCTATTTTCATGAGCGGGGTATTATGCACATTTCTAGACCACTTTGTGATTGTGTTCCTCGATGATGTATTGATATACTCAGAATGAGAAGGAGCATGAGGAGCACCTGAGACAAGTTTTGCAGTGTTTGAGGGACAATCAGTTGTTTGGCAGTTTGTCAAAGTGTGCTTTCTTTCGATCAGAGGTCAAGTACCTTGGGCACATTATTTCTAGTGATGGGATCTTAGTAGACCCATCCAAGATCAAAGCTATTATGGATTGGCCAGTGCCAACTAGTGTGATAGAGGTCAGGAGCTTCATGGGCTTAGTAGGTTATTACCGATGCTTTGTTGAGGGATTCTCTAGAGTCGCACATCCTATTACTTCTCTTCAGTGTAAAGGGAAGAAATTTGAGTGGATAGAGAAGTGTGAGAGGGCCTTTCAGGAACTCAAAAAGGAACTTACTAGTGCACCTATCCTTGTAGTACCAGATCCCTCAACTGACTTCATGGTTTGCACAGATACTTCCCTAGAGGGTTTAGGAGCAGTCCTTATGCAGGATGGTAGGGCTATAGCTTTTGAGTCCAGGAAACTTAAGACTCATGAACTTAACTACCCTACTCATGACTTTGAGCTTGTAGCAGTAGTGCATGCACTTGTGAGGTGGAGACACTTCCTTTTGGGTCATCATTTTGAGCTTCATTCAGATCATCAGAGTCTTCAGTACATATTCACTCAGCCAAACCTTAATGCACGTCAGAGGAGATGGATGGAGTTCTTGTGCGACTATGATTTTGACGTTCACTACATCAAAGGGAAAGAAAACATAGTTGCAAATGCTTTGAGTAGGAGACGTCATGAGGTATACACCATATCTATGAGCACGAATTTGAGAGATTGTATACTGCAGTAGTTTCTAGAGGATGGATGGTATTCAGAGGTTTGTCAGGTGATATGATCTCAGGAAATTCTAGAAGGGAAATATGTGGATTATTCCTTGGAGTCTGATGGACTATTACACCATAGAGGGCACACCTATGCACCTTCTTCTGGGGGTTTGCAAGAGTTCATTGTCACAGAGGCTCATAGAGCTCCTTATGCATCACATCCCAAAGTTAAGAAGATGCATGCTGACTTGAGACAGTTATATCATTGGCCAGGAATGCAGCAGCTCATTACTAAGTTAGTAGCCTGATGCCTCGAGTGTCAGAGAGTCAAGGCAGAGCACCACCATCTAGGTGGGTTACTCCAGTCTCATGCTATACTAGAGTGGAAGTGGGATACTATATCCATGGATTTCATCATGGGTCTTCCTATGTCATCTCGTCGCCATGATGCCATCTTGGTGATTGTTGACAAGTTGACCAAAGTGGCCCACTTTTCACCAGTTCGGACTACCTTCACAGCACCAGCAGTGGCATAGGTTTTCTTGCGAGACATTGTCAGACTTCATGGCATTCCATGCAAGATTATTTTTTATAGGGATTCCCTCTTCACTTCTTCCTTTTGGAAGGCATTACAGGAAGCTATGGGCACTAAGCTCAACTTCAGTATAGCCTATCATCTAGAAACGGATGGTCAGATAAAGAGGGTTAACTAGGTGTTAGAGGATATGCTTTGCATGTACGTCATGGATCATCAGACTAGAAGCGAAGAGTACCTTCCCTTATTGGAGTTTGCCTATAACAATGAGCATCACACTTCTTTGGGGATGCCACCCTATCAAGCATTATACGACAAGCCTTGCAGGACACCGTTGAGTTGGGACCGCATAGAGGACAGAGTTGCTATTGGTCCTAAGATAGTTCAGGATATGGAGTAGTAGGTGGATTTGATTAGGCAGCGTCTTAGAGAGGCATAGGATAGATAGAAGAAATATGCAGATGCGAAGAGGATAGACCATAGCTACTTGGTTTGAGATAGAGTTTTCTTGAGAGTGCGACCGCATAAGAGTCCAATCTGTTACAGAAAGGGTTCTAAGCTTGTACCTCACTTTGTAGGACCATTTGAGATCCTTGAGAGGATAGGACTAGTTGCCTAGCGTTTAGCATTGCCACCTAGCCTATCACACATCCACGATGTGTTTCATGTATCAATTTTGAGAAAGTATATCTATGATGAGTCTCATATTTTAGATTGGGATGCCTTGCAGGTGGAGTCGGATAGGTAGCTAGCTTTGGATCCCATTCGCATTTTTGCATGCCGGACGCTGGCCCTTCGAGGTTGAGAGCTGGACTAGGTTAGGGTCTAGTGGGATTGCTATGATGAGGTTACAGCTTCATGGGAGGATGCAACACATATGAGATCAGAGTATGCCCATCTTTTTGATGAACTCCAAGAGGAAGTTCATGCCTAGAGGGGGAGGCTGTGATGCCCTACCCTGACTCATCCTAGTATTTCAGTATTTTTCATGTTGAGACTATTATGGATGCTTTATTTTTATACATTATGGATTTGGAACTTATATGATTTCATGACTTGGATAACATTGATATATAATGATGTTTCATTTCTATGCATTATAGATATATAACTCTATATGATTCTAGAATAGGATTGCCTTGTGATGATGTATGTCATTATTGGAATTGCAAGACTTTACTATGATGATTGAAATAGGATGCATGTTTATGTATGGATCAAAATTATGAGGATTATGATAATTGTTTATGTGGATTTATTTTGATACAAGATATATTGATTTTATTTAATATCAATTGTATGCAAAGTGTTTGACATGTATTCTTATTCATGTGTTTAAATGTTATATGAGGTTATTTGGAAGTACTAATGTGTAATTGAGATGCGCAGGAAAATTATCCATGTGACCATGGAAATATTATGGAGAACCAAACCTAGACCTATGTACGTTCATAAAACCAGGGTTTGTCTATTTGGAGAGACAACACCCCATTTGTATTGTATTTTATTTGTGAAAGTTTATGTGGCATGTGTGTTAAATTGAATTTATTAAATTGTGTAAATCCAACAAGAGACAAAATTTCATGTGTAATTTTGTACAAGTATTTTTATTGTGTCACTTGACACGTGTTGATTTATGTCTTGATTTTTGAATTGTCTCTTGGAGGGAGTTGTTTTAACCATATCTTTTTCAAATAATTTAATCTGGTTCTATACTTTTCTTGGGTAGAAATTCTTTGGGGTGGTCAACTTAGGTTTGACCCGAAAGTTAACATTAGATGGGTTTAAAAGGGGTTAAATGGACTCATAAGGGTAGTTTAAAGGTGTTTCCTAAAGCCCATAAGGTATACCTAAAGGTTAGGAGTAATTTTAGGCATGTGCCAACTCCCATGTGACTGTTTAGTCACCCTAAAAAGTGAGTTTTCTAAGATGTGCGAAAATTGAATTTAGAAAGCTTCATCTAGGTTAGTTAACTTTCCTTTTTGGTGAGAGATCCCTTTTTGATCTTTTTTGGACTTTTTCCTTTTTCAATTTTAGAAACCTGTGAGAACTCTCACTGAGGTCTTCTTAGGCAAGAATGTGAGATTTTGCGGGTAATCACCCACTCTCCATTTTTGGAGACAATGCTATTTTGAAAAGAAAAGATTTGGTATAGGAAATTGGCTAAATATAGAGAAAGGAGGATTGTGGAATTGGGCTGTTCATCCTCAACTAGATCTAGCATACCTTTGGGCAGTTGAAGGTTGGTTAAACTTCCCTTTGTATTGTTTTCTTTCATGTTGCATGTTATTTTGGAAAGGTTGTTTGTGTGGAAAAAGTTCTTCTCTTGCATTTTAGTTTGTGAAAATTATTACGTGTTATGTCTTTGTTTTCTTGTTTGCATTCTGTGTTTTAGGAGTAACCAAGACCTCATACTCTTGGGAGAGAGGATGTTCTTGTGGGTGGTAGAAGTATGATAGCCCTCGAGTGAGAGGCTCTCATTATGAGAGTGATCTCAAGGGATATTTATGTGACCCTTGCTACATGGCTTGTTTATGCATTTGGAGGCCATAAGTAGGGAAATAAGACATGAATGCCTTGGGGGGCATAAGGATGCAGGGATTATTATACTTATGATATATCTTTGTTGCCATGAGGTGGTTTTGTGTTTTACCAAACTTGTAGTCTCCTCAGGGTATTT